>NW_027415677.1:0-19525 GCF_964106895.1 Numenius arquata
GGGCCTGTAGAGTCTCGTACAGTTCTGTAGGGTCCTGTAGGTTTCCATAAGCGCCCGCAGAGGTTTGAAGGGACCCGTACTGTTCCGTAAGGATCCATAGGGTTCCGTAGAGCTTCGTAGGTTCCCTAGAGGCCTGTAGAGTACCGCAGGAGCCAGTAGTGTTCTGTAGGGGCCCGTAGGGTTCCTTCCATAGGGGCTGTCAGTGTTCCGTAGGGTCCTCTAGGGTTGAGTAAGTGCCCGTAGGAGTCTGTGGGATTCTGTAAGGTTCCGGAGGGTTCTGCAGGGTTCCGTAGGGGCCCGTAGAGTTCCGTAGTGGCTGGTAAAGTTCCGTAGAGCCCTGTGGGGTTCTGTATGGACCTGTAGGGTTCCGTAGGGGCCTGCAGGGTTCTGTAAGTGCCCGCAGGTGTCTGTAGGGTTCCGTAGGGGTCTGTAGGGTTCCGTAGGCACCTGCAGTGTTCTGTAGGAGCCCATAGGGTTTTCATGAGGTTCCGTTGTGTTGCTAAGGGTCTTGTAGAGTGCTGTCGGGTCCTGGAGTATTCTGTAGGGTTCCAGAGGGGCTCGTAGGGTTCCGTCGAAATCTGTAGGCTTCCCTAGGGGCCCGTGGAGACCCGTAGATTTCCGTAGGGGCCTGTAGGGTTGTGTAAGTGCCCGCAGGGGTTGGTAGGAGCTTGTAGGGTGCCATATGTTTCCGGAGGGTTGTGTAGGGTTCCGTAGGGGCCTGTGGTGTTCCCTAGGGGCCTGTAGAGTCTCATACAGTTCCGTAGGGTCCTGTAGGTTTCCATAAGCGCCCGCAGAGGTCTGAAGGGCCCGTAGTGGTCCGTAAGGATCCATAGGGCTCCGTAGAGCTTCATAGGTTCCCTAGAGGCCTGTAGAGTACCGCAGGAGCCAGTAGTGTTCTGTAGGGCCCCGTAAGGTTCCTTCCATAGGGGCTGGCAGTGTTCCGTAGGGTCCTCTAGGGTTGAGTAAGTGCCCACAGGAGTCTGTAGGAATCCGTGGGATTCTGTAAGGTTCTGGAGGGTTCTGCAGGTTTCCGTAGGGGCCCGTAGAGTTCCGTAGTGGCTGGTAAAGTTCCCTAGGGCCCTGTACCGTTCCGTAACTGCCTGCAAGGGTCTTTAGGCTTCCGTAGGGGCTTGTAGGGTTCCATAAAGTTCCGCGGGTTCCTGCAGAGTTCTGCAAGTGCCCGCAAGGGCTGTAGGGGCCCACAGTGTTTCTGTCAGGTTCCGTAGAGTTCCGTAGGGGCCATAGGCTTCCGTAGCGGCTGGTATTATTCCGTAGGGGTCTGTAGGTTTCCGTAGGCACCTGCAGTGTTCTGTAGGAGCCCATAGGGTTTTCGTGAGGTTCCGTTGTGTTGCTAAGGGTCTTGTAGAGTGCTGTCGGGTCCTGGAGTATTCTGTAGGGTTCCAGAGGGGCTCGTAGGGTTCCGTCAAAATCTGTAGGCTTCCCTAGGGGCCCGTGGAGCCCCGTAGATTTCCGTAGGGGCCTGTAGGGTTGTGTAAGTGCCCGCAGGGGTTGGTAGGAGCGTGTAGGGTGCCATAAGTTTCCAGAGGGTTGTGTAGGGTTCCGTAGGGGCCTGTGGTGTTCCCTAGGGGCCTGTAGAGTCTCGTACAGTTCCGTCGGGTCCTGTAGGTTTCCATAAGCACCCGCAGAGGTCTGAAGGGGCCTGTACTGTTCCGTAAGTATCCATAGGGTTCCGTAGAGCTTCGTAGGTTCCCTAGAGGCCTGTAGAGTACCGCAGGAGCCAGTAGTGTTATGTAGGGGCCCATAAGGTTCCTTCCATAGTGGCTGGCAGTGTTCCGTAGGGGCCTGTAGGGTTGTGTAAGTGCCCGCAGCAGTCTGTAGGAGTCTGTGGGATTCTATAAGGTTCCGGAGGGTTCTGCAGGTTTCCGTAGGGGCCCGTAGAGTTCCGTAGTCGCTGGTAAAGTTCCGTAGGGCCCTGTGGGGTTCTGTATGGACCTGTAGGGTTCCGTAGGGGCCTGCAGGGTTCTGTAAGTGCCCGCAGGTGTCTGTAGGGTTCCGTATGGGTCTGTAGGGTTCCGTAGGCACCTGCAGTGTTCTGTGGGAACCCATAGGGTTTTCGTGAGGTTCCGTTGTGTTGCTAAGGGTCTTGTAGAGTGCTGTCGGGTCCTGGAGTATTCTGTAGGGTTCCAGAGGGGCTCGTAGGGTTCCGTCGAAATCTGTAGGCTTCCCTAGGGGCCCGTGGAGACCCATAGATTTCCGTAGGGGCCTGTAGGGTTGTGTAAGTGCCCGCAGGGGTTGGTAGGAGCTTGTAGGGTGCCATAAGTTTCCAGAGGGTTGTGTAGGGTTCCGTAGGGGCCTGTGGTGTTCCCTAGGGGCCTGTAGAGTCTCGTACAGTTCCGTAGGGGCCTGTGGTGTTCCCTAGGGGCCTGTAGAGTCTCGTACAGTTCTGTAGGGTCCTGTAGGTTTCCATAAGCGCCCGCAGAGGTTTGAAGGGACCCGTACTGTTCCGTAAGGATCCATAGGGTTCCGTAGAGCTTCGTAGGTTCCCTAGAGGCCTGTAGAGTACCGCAGGAGCCAGTAGTGTTCTGTAGGGGCCCGTAGGGTTCCTTCCATAGGGGCTGTCAGTGTTCCGTAGGGTCCTCTAGGGTTGAGTAAGTGCCCGTAGGAGTCTGTGGGATTCTGTAAGGTTCCGGAGGGTTCTGCAGGGTTCCGTAGGGGCCCGTTAGAGTTCCGTAGTGGCTGGTAAAGTTCCGTAGAGCCCTGTGGGGTTCTGTATGGACCTGTAGGGTTCCGTAGGGGCCTGCAGGGTTCTGTAAGTGCCCGCAGGTGTCTGTAGGGTTCCGTAGGGGTCTGTAGGGTTCCGTAGGCACCTGCAGTGTTCTGTAGGAGCCCATAGGGTTTTCATGAGGTTCCGTTGTGTTGCTAAGGGTCTTGTAGAGTGCTGTCGGGTCCTGGAGTATTCTGTAGGGTTCCAGAGGGGCTCATAGGGTTCCGTCGAAATCTGTAGGCTTCCTAGGGGCCCGTGGAGACCCATAGATTTCCGTAGGGGCCTGTAGGGTTGTGTAAGTGCCCGCAGGGGTTGGTAGGAGCTTGTAGGGTGCCATATGTTTCCGGAGGGTTGTGTAGGGTTCCGTAGGGGCCTGTGGTGTTCCCTAGGGGCCTGTAGAGTCTCATACAGTTCCGTAGGGTCCTGTAGGTTTCCATAAGCGCCCGCAGAGGTCTGAAGGGGCCCGTAGTGGTCCGTAAGGATCCATAGGGTTCCGTAGAGCTTCATAGGTTCCCTAGAGGCCTGTAGAGTACCGCAGGAGCCAGTAGTGTTCTGTAGGGCCCCGTAAGGTTCCTTCCATAGGGGCTGGCAGTGTTCCGTAGGGTCCTCTAGGGTTGAGTAAGTGCCCACAGGAGTCTGTAGGAATCCGTGGGATTCTGTAAGGTTCTGGAGGGTTCTGCAGGTTTCCGTAGGGGCCCGTAGAGTTCCGTAGTGGCTGGTAAAGTTCCCTAGGGCCCTGTACCGTTCCGTAACTGCCTGCAAGGGTCTTTAGGCTTCCGTAGGGGCTTGTAGGGTTCCATAAAGTTCCGCGGGTTCCTGCAGAGTTCTGCAAGTGCCCGCAAGGGCCCGTAGGGGCCCACAGTGTTTCTGTCAGGTTCCGTAGAGTTCCGTAGTGGCCATAGGCTTCCGTAGCGGCTGGTATTATTCCGTAGGGGTCTGTAGGTTTCCGTAGGCACCTGCAGTGTTCTGTAGGAGCCCATAGGGTTTTCGTGAGGTTCCGTTGTGTTGCTAAGGGTCTTGTAGAGTGCTGTCGGGTCCTGGAGTATTCTGTAGGGTTCCAGAGGGGCTCGTAGGGTTCCGTCAAAATCTGTAGGCTTCCCTAGGGGCCCGTGGAGCCCCGTAGATTTCCGTAGGGGCCTGTAGGGTTGTGTAAGTGCCCGCAGGGGTTGGTAGGAGTGTGTAGGGTGCCATAAGTTTCCAGAGGGTTGTGTAGGGTTCCGTAGGGGCCTGTGGTGTTCCCTAGGGGCCTGTAGAGTCTCGTACAGTTTCGTAGGGGCCTGCGGTGTTCCCTAGGGGCCTGTAGAGTCTCGTACAGTTCCGTAGGGTCCTGTAGGTTTCCATAAGCGCCCGCAGAGGTTTGAAGGGACCCGTACTGTTCCGTAAGGATCCATAGGGTTCCGTAGAGCTTCGTAGGTTCCCTAGAGGCCTGTAGAGTACTGCAGGACCAGTAGTGTTCTGTAGGGGCCCGTAGGGTTCCTTCCATAGGGGCTGGCAGTGTTCCGTAGGGTCCTCTAGGGTTGAGTAAGTGCCCGTAGGAGTCTGTGGGATTCTGTAAGGTTCCGGAGGGTTCTGCAGGGTTCCGTAGGGGCCCGTAGAGTTCCGTAGTGGCTGGTAAAGTTCCTTAGAGCCCTGTGGGGTTCTGTATGGACCTGTAGGGTTCCGTAGGGGCCTGCAGGGTTCTGTAAGTGCCCGCAGGTGTCTGTAGGGTTCCGTAGGGGTCTGTAGGGTTCCGTAGGCACCTGCAGTGTTCTGTAGGAGCCATAGGGTTTTCGTGAGGTTCCGTTGTGTTGCTAAGGGTCTTGTAGAGTGCTGTCGGGTCCTGGAGTATTCTGTAGGGTTCCAGAGGGGCTCGTAGGGTTCCGTCGAAATCTGTAGGCTTCCCTAGGGGCCCGTGGAGTCCCGTAGATTTCCGTAGGGGCCTGTAGGGTTGTGTAAGTGCCCGCAGGGGTTGGTAGGAGCTTGTAGGGTGCCATAAGTTTCCAGAGGGTTGTGTAGGGTTCCGTAGGGGCCTGTGGTGTTCCCTAGGGGCCTGTAGAGTCTCATACAGTTCCGTAGGGGCCTGCGGTGTTCCCTAGGGGCCTGTAGAGTCTCGTACAGTTCCGTAGGGTCCTGTACGTTTCCATAAGCGCCCGCAGAGGTTTGAAGGGACCCGTACTGTTCCGTAAGGATCCATAGGGTTTCGTAGAGCTTCGTAGGTTCCCTAGAGGCCTGTAGAGTACTACAGGAGCCAGTAGTGTTCTGTAGGGGCCCGTAGGGTTCCTTCCATAGGGGCTGGCAGTGTTCCGTAGGGTCCTCTAGGGTTGAGTAAGTGCCCGTAGGAGTCTGTGGGATTCTGTAAGGTTCCGGAGGGTTCTGCAGGGTTCCGTAGGGGCCCGTAGAGTTCCGTAGTGGCTGGTAAAGTTCCGTAGAGCCCTTTGGGGTTCTGTATGGACCTGTAGGGTTCCGTAGGGGCCTGCAGGGTTCTGTAAGTGCCCGCAGGTGTCTGTAGGGTTCCGTAGGGGTCTGTAGGGTTCCGTAGGCACCTGCAGTGTTCTGTAGGAGCCCATAGGGTTTTCGTGAGGTTCCGTTGTGTTGCTAAGGGTCTTGTAGAGTGCTGTCGGGTCCTGGAGTATTCTGTAGGGTTCCAGAGGGGCTCGTAGGGTTCCGTCAAAATCTGTAGGCTTCCCTAGGGGCCCGTGGAGCCCCGTAGATTTCCGTAGGGGCCTGTAGGGTTGTGTAAGTGCCCGCAGGGGTTGGTAGGAGCGTGTAGGGTGCCATAAGTTTCCAGAGGGTTGTGTAGGGTTCCGTAGGGGCCTGTGGTGTTCCCTAGGGGCCTGTAGAGTCTCGTACAGTTTCGTAGGGGCCTGCGGTGTTCCCTAGGGGCCTGTAGAGTCTCGTACAGTTCCGTAGGGTCCTGTAGGTTTCCATAAGCGCCCGCAGAGGTTTGAAGGGACCCGTACTGTTCCGTAAGGATCCATAGGGTTCCGTAGAGCTTCGTAGGTTCCCTAGAGGCCTGTAGAGTACCGCAGGAGCCAGTAGTGTTCTGTAGGGGCCCGTAGGGTTCCTTCCATAGGGGCTGGCAGTGTTCCGTAGGGTCCTCTAGGGTTGAGTAAGTGCCCACAGGAGTCTGTAGGAATCCGTGGGATTCTGTAAGGTTCTGGAGGGTTCTGCAGGGTTCCGTAGGGGCCCGTAGAGTTCCGTAGTGGCTGGTAAAGTTCCCTAGGGCCCTGTACCGTTCCGTAACTGCCTGCAAGGGTCTTTAGGCTTCCGTAGGGTCTTGTAGGGTTCCATAAAGTTCTGCGGGTTCCTGCAGAGATCTGCAAGTGCCCGCAAGGGCCTGTAGGGACCCACAGTGTTTCTGTCAGGTTCCGTAGAGTTCCGTAGTGGCCATAGGCTTCCGTAGCAGCTGGTAGTATTCCGTAGGGGCCTGTGGTGTTCCCTAGGGGCCTGTAGAGTGTCGTACAGTTCCGTAGGGGCCTGTGTTGTTCCCTAGGGGCCTGTAGAGTCTCGTACAGTTCCGTCGGGTCCTGTAGGTTTCCATAAGCACCCGCAGAGGTCTGAAGGGGCCTGTACTGTTCCGTAAGTATCCATAGGGTTCCGTAGAGCTTCGTAGGTTCCCTAGAGGCCTGTAGAGTACCGCAGGAGCCAGTAGTGTTATGTAGGGGCCCATAAGGTTCCTTCCATAGTGGCTGGCAGTGTTCCGTAGGGGCCTGTAGGGTTGTGTAAGTGCCCGCAGCAGTCTGTAGGAGTCTGTGGGATTCTATAAGGTTCCGGAGGGTTCTGCAGGTTTCCGTAGGGGCCCGTAGAGTTCCGTAGTCGCTGGTAAAGTTCCGTAGGGCCCTGTGGGGTTCTGTATGGACCTGTAGGGTTCCGTAGGGGCCTGCAGGGTTCTGTAAGTGCCCGCAGGTGTCTGTAGGGTTCCGTATGGGTCTGTAGGGTTCCGTAGGCACCTGCAGTGTTCTGTGGGAACCCATAGGGTTTTCGTGAGGTTCCGTTGTGTTGCTAAGGGTCTTGTAGAGTGCTGTCGGGTCCTGGAGTATTCTGTAGGGTTCCAGAGGGGCTCGTAGGGTTCCGTCGAAATCTGTAGGCTTCCCTAGGGGCCCGTGGAGACCCATAGATTTCCGTAGGGGCCTGTAGGGTTGTGTAAGTGCCCGCAGGGGTTGGTAGGAGCTTGTAGGGTGCCATAAGTTTCCAGAGGGTTGTGTAGGGTTCCGTAGGGGCCTGTGGTGTTCCCTAGGGGCCTGTAGAGTCTCGTACAGTTCCGTAGGGGCCTGTGGTGTTCCCTAGGGGCCTGTAGAGTCTCGTACAGTTCTGTAGGGTCCTGTAGGTTTCCATAAGCGCCCGCAGAGGTTTGAAGGGACCCGTACTGTTCCGTAAGGATCCATAGGGTTCCGTAGAGCTTCGTAGGTTCCCTAGAGGCCTGTAGAGTACCGCAGGAGCCAGTAGTGTTCTGTAGGGGCCCGTAGGGTTCCTTCCATAGGGGCTGTCAGTGTTCCGTAGGGTCCTCTAGGGTTGAGTAAGTGCCCGTAGGAGTCTGTGGGATTCTGTAAGGTTCCGGAGGGTTCTGCAGGGTTCCGTAGGGGCCCGTAGAGTTCCGTAGTGGCTGGTAAAGTTCCGTAGAGCCCTGTGGGGTTCTGTATGGACCTGTAGGGTTCCGTAGGGGCCTGCAGGGTTCTGTAAGTGCCCGCAGGTGTCTGTAGGGTTCCGTAGGGGTCTGTAGGGTTCCGTAGGCACCTGCAGTGTTCTGTAGGAGCCCATAGGGTTTTCATGAGGTTCCGTTGTGTTGCTAAGGGTCTTGTAGAGTGCTGTCGGGTCCTGGAGTATTCTGTAGGGTTCCAGAGGGGCTCATAGGGTTCCGTCGAAATCTGTAGGCTTCCCTAGGGGCCCGTGGAGACCCATAGATTTCCGTAGGGGCCTGTAGGGTTGTGTAAGTGCCCGCAGGGGTTGGTAGGAGCTTGTAGGGTGCCATAAGTTTCCAGAGGGTTGTGTAGGGTTCCGTAGGGGCCTGTGGTGTTCCCTAGGGGCCTGTAGAGTCTCGTACAGTTCCGTAGGGGCCTGTGGTGTTCCCTAGGGGCCTGTAGAGTCTCGTACAGTTCTGTAGGGTCCTGTAGGTTTCCATAAGCGCCCGCAGAGGTTTGAAGGGACCCGTACTGTTCCGTAAGGATCCATAGGGTTCCGTAGAGCTTCGTAGGTTCCCTAGAGGCCTGTAGAGTACCGCAGGAGCCAGTAGTGTTCTGTAGGGGCCCGTAGGGTTCCTTCCATAGGGGCTGTCAGTGTTCCGTAGGGTCCTCTAGGGTTGAGTAAGTGCCCGTAGGAGTCTGTGGGATTCTGTAAGGTTCCGGAGGGTTCTGCAGGGTTCCGTAGGGGCCCGTAGAGTTCCGTAGTGGCTGGTAAAGTTCCGTAGAGCCCTGTGGGGTTCTGTATGGACCTGTAGGGTTCCGTAGGGGCCTGCAGGGTTCTGTAAGTGCCCGCAGGTGTCTGTAGGGTTCCGTAGGGGTCTGTAGGGTTCCGTAGGCACCTGCAGTGTTCTGTAGGAGCCCATAGGGTTTTCATGAGGTTCCGTTGTGTTGCTAAGGGTCTTGTAGAGTGCTGTCGGGTCCTGGAGTATTCTGTAGGGTTCCAGAGGGGCTCATAGGGTTCCGTCGAAATCTGTAGGCTTCCCTAGGGGCCCGTGGAGACCCATAGATTTCCGTAGGGGCCTGTAGGGTTGTGTAAGTGCCCGCAGGGGTTGGTAGGAGCTTGTAGGGTGCCATATGTTTCCGGAGGGTTGTGTACGGTTCCGTAGGGGCCTGTGGTGTTCCCTAGGGGCCTGTAGAGTCTCATACAGTTCCGTAGGGTCCTGTAGGTTTCCATAAGCGCCCGCAGAGGTCTGAAGGGGCCCGTACTGTTCCGTAAGGATCCATAGGGCTCCGTAGAGCTTCATAGGTTCCCTAGAGGCCTGTAGAGTACCGCAGGAGCCAGTAGTGTTCTGTAGGGCCCCGTAAGGTTCCTTCCATAGAGGCTGGCAGTGTTCCGTAGGGTCCTCTAGGGTTGAGTAAGTGCCCACAGGAGTCTGTAGGAATCCGTGGGATTCTGTAAGGTTCTGGAGGGTTCTGCAGGTTTCCGTAGGGGCCCGTAGAGTTCCGTAGTGGCTGGTAAAGTTCCCTAGGGCCCTGTACCGTTCCGTAACTGCCTGCAAGGGTCTTTAGGCTTCCGTAGGGGCTTGTAGGGTTCCATAAAGTTCCGCGGGTTCCTGCAGAGTTCTGCAAGTGCCCGCAAGGGCCTGTAGGGGCCCACAGTGTTTCTGTCAGGTTCCGTAGAGTTCCGTAGGGGCCATAGGCTTCCGTAGCGGCTGGTATTATTCCGTAGGGGTCTGTAGGTTTCCGTAGGCACCTGCAGTGTTCTGTAGGAGCCCATAGGGTTTTCGTGAGGTTCCGTTGTGTTGCTAAGGGTCTTGTAGAGTGCTGTCGGGTCCTGGAGTATTCTGTAGGGTTCCAGAGGGGCTCGTAGGGTTCCGTCAAAATCTGTAGGCTTCCCTAGGGGCCCGTGGAGCCCCGTAGATTTCCGTAGGGGCCTGTAGGGTTGTGTAAGTGCCCGCAGGGGTTGGTAGGAGCGTGTAGGGTGCCATAAGTTTCCAGAGGGTTGTGTAGGGTTCCGTAGGGGCCTGTGGTGTTCCCTAGGGGCCTGTAGAGTCTCGTACAGTTCCGTAGGGTCCTGTAGGTTTCCATAAGCGCCCGCAGAGGTCTGAAGGGGCCTGTACTGTTCCGTAAGGATCCATAGGGTTCCGTAGAGCTTCGTAGGTTCCCTAGAGGCCTGTAGAGTACCGCAGGAGCCAGTAGTGTTATGTAGGGGCCCATAAGGTTCCTTCCATAGTGGCTGGCAGTGTTCCGTAGGGGCCTGTAGGGTTGTGTAAGTGCCCGCAGCAGTCTGTAGGAGTCTGTGGGATTCTATAAGGTTCCGGAGGGTTCTGCAGGTTTCCGTAGGGGCCCGTAGAGTTCCGTAGTCGCTGGTAAAGTTCCGTAGGGCCCTGTGGGGTTCTGTATGGACCTGTAGGGTTCCGTAGGGGCCTGCAGGGTTCTGTAAGTGCCCGCAAGGTGTCTGTAGGGTTCCGTAGGGGTCTGTAGGGTTCCGTAGGCACCTGCAGTGTTCTGTGGGAACCCATAGGGTTTTCGTGAGGTTCCGTTGTGTTGCTAAGGGTCTTGCAGAGTGCTGTCGGGTCCTGGAGTATTCTGTAGGGTTCCAGAGGGGCTCGTAGGGTTCCGTCGAAATCTGTAGGCTTCCCTATGGGCCCGTGGAGACCCATAGATTTCCGTAGGGGCCTGTAGGGTTGTGTAAGTGCCCGCAGGGGTTGGTAGGAGCTTGTAGGGTGCCATAAGTTTCCAGAGGGTTGTGTAGGGTTCCGTAGGGGCCTGTGGTGTTCCCTAGGGGCCTGTAGAGTCTCGTACAGTTCCGTAGGGGCCTGTGGTGTTCCCTAGGGGCCTGTAGAGTCTCGTACAGTTCTGTAGGGTCCTGTAGGTTTCCATAAGCGCCCGCAGAGGTTTGAAGGGACCCGTACTGTTCCGTAAGGATCCATAGGGTTCCGTAGAGCTTCGTAGGTTCCCTAGAGGCCTGTAGAATACCGCAGGAGCCAGTAGTGTTCTGTAGGGGCCCGTAGGGTTCCTTCCATAGGGGCTGTCAGTGTTCCGTAGGGTCCTCTAGGGTTGAGTAAGTGCCCGTAGGAGTCTGTGGGATTCTGTAAGGTTCCGGAGGGTTCTGCAGGGTTCCGTAGGGGCCCGTAGAGTTCCGTAGTGGCTGGTAAAGTTCCGTAGAGCCCTGTGGGGTTCTGTATGGACCTGTAGGGTTCCGTAGGGGCCTGCAGGGTTCTGTAAGTGCCCGCAGGTGTCTGTAGGGTTCCGTAGGGGTCTGTAGGGTTCCGTAGGCACCTGCAGTGTTCTGTAGGAGCCCATAGGGTTTTCATGAGGTTCCGTTGTGTTGCTAAGGGTCTTGTAGAGTGCTGTCGGGTCCTGGAGTATTCTGTAGGGTTCCAGAGGGGCTCATAGGGTTCCGTCGAAATCTGTAGGCTTCCCTAGGGGCCCGTGGAGACCCATAGATTTCCGTAGGGGCCTGTAGGGTTGTGTAAGTGCCCGCAGGGGTTGGTAGGAGCTTGTAGGGTGCCATGTTTCCGGAGGGTTGTGTAGGGTTTTGTAGGGGCCTGTGGTGTTCCCTAGGGGCCTGTAGAGTCTCATACAGTTCCGTAGGGTCCTGTAGGTTTCCATAAGCGCCCGCAGAGGTCTGAAGGGGCCCGTACTGTTCCGTAAGGATCCATAGGGCTCCGTAGAGCTTCATAGGTTCCCTAGAGGCCTGTAGAGTACCGCAGGAGCCAGTAGTGTTCTGTCGGGCCCCGTAAGGTTCCTTCCATAGAGGCTGGCAGTGTTCCGTAGGGTCCTCTAGGGTTGAGTAAGTGCCCACAGGAGTCTGTAGGAATCCGTGGGATTCTGTAAGGTTCTGGAGGGTTCTGCAGGGTTCCGTAGGGGCCCGTAGAGTTCCGTAGTGGCTGGTAAAGTTCCCTAGGGCCCTGTACCGTTCCGTAACTGCCTGCAAGGGTCTTTAGGCTTCCGTAGGGGCTTGTAGGGTTCCATAAAGTTCCGCGGGTTCCTGCAGAGTTCTGCAAGTGCCCGCAAGGGCCTGTAGGGGCCCACAGTGTTTCTGTCAGGTTCCGTAGAGTTCCGTAGGGGCCATAGGCTTCCGTAGCGGCTGGTAGTATTCCGTAGGGGTCTGTAGGTTTCCGTAGGCACCTGCAGTGTTCTGTAGGAGCCCATAGGGTTTTCGTGAGGTTCCGTTGTGTTGCTAAGGGTCTTGTAGAGTGCTGTCGGGTCCTGGAGTATTCTGTAGGGTTCCAGAGGGGCTCGTAGGGTTCCGTCAAAATCTGTAGGCTTCCCTAGGGGCCCGTGGAGCCCCGTAGATTTCCGTAGGGGCCTGTAGGGTTGTGTAAGTGCCCGCAGGGGTTGGTAGGAGCTTGTAGGGTGCCATAAGTTTCCAGAGGGTTGTGTAGGGTTCCGTAGGGGCCTGTGGTGTTCCCTAGGGGCCTGTAGAGTCTCGTACAGTTCCGTAGGGGCCTGTGGTGTTCCCTAGGGGCCTGTAGAGTCTCGTACAGTTCCGTAGGGTCCTGTAGGTTTCCATAAGCGCCCGCAGAGGTTTGAAGGGACCCGTACTGTTCCGTAAGGATCCATAGGGTTCCGTAGAGCTTCGTAGGTTCCCTAGAGGCCTGTAGAGTACCGCAGGAGCCAGTAGTGTTCTGTAGGGGCCCGTAGGGTTCCTTCCATAGGGGCTGTCAGTGTTCCGTAGGGTCCTCTAGGGTTGAGTAAGTGCCCGTAGGAGTCTGTGGGATTCTGTAAGGTTCCGGAGGGTTCTGCAGGGTTCCGTAGGGGCCCGTAGAGTTCCGTAGTGGCTGGTAAAGTTCCGTAGAGCCCTGTGGGGTTCTGTATGGACCTGTAGGGTTCCGTAGGGGCCTGCAGAATTCTGTAAGTGCCCGCAGGTGTCTGTAGGGTTCCGTAGGGGTCTGTAGGGTTCCGTAGGCACCTGCAGTGTTCTGTAGGAGCCCATAGGGTTTTCGTGAGGTTCCGTTGTGTTGCTAAGGGTCTTGTAGAGTGCTGTCGGGTCCTGGAGTATTCTGTAGGGTTCCAGAGGGGCTCGTAGGGTTCCGTCGAAATCTGTAGGCTTCCCTAGGGGCCCGTGGAGCCCCGTAGATTTCCGTAGGGGCCTGTAGGGTTGTGTAAGTGCCCGCAGGGGTTGGTAGGAGCTTGTAGGGTGCCATATGTTTCCAGAGGGTTGTGTAGGGTTCCGTAGGGGCCTGTGGTGTTCCCTAGGGGCCTGTAGAGTCTCGTACAGTTCCGTAGGGGCCTGCGGTGTTCCCTAGGGGCCTGTAGAGTCTCGTACAGTTCCGTAGGGTCCTGTAGGTTTCCATAAGCGCCCGCAGAGGTTTGAAGGGACCCGTACTGTTCCGTAAGGATCCATAGGGTTCCGTAGAGCTTCGTAGGTTCCCTAGAGGCCTGTAGAGTACCGCAGGAGCCAGTAGTGTTTTGTAGGGGCCCGTAGGGTTCCTTCCATAGGGGCTGGCAGTGTTCCGTAGGGTCCTCTAGGGTTGAGTAAGTGCCCACAGGAGTCTGTAGGAATCCGTGGGATTCTGTAAGGTTCTGGAGGGTTCTGCAGGGTTCCGTAGGGGCCCGTAGAGTTCCGTAGTGGCTGGTAAAGTTCCGTAGAGCCCTTTGGGGTTCTGTATGGACCTGTAGGGTTCCGTAGGGGCCTGCAGGGTTCTGTAAGTGCCCGCAGGTGTCTGTAGGGTTCCGTAGGGGTCTGTAGGGTTCCGTAGGCACCTGCAGTGTTCTGTAGGAGCCCATAGGGTTTTCGTGAGGTTCCGTTGTGTTGCTAAGGGTCTTGTAGAGTGCTGTCGGGTCCTGGAGTATTCTGTAGGGTTCCAGAGGGGCTCGTAGGGTTCCGTCGAAATCTGTAGGCTTCCCTAGGGGCCCGTGGAGCCCCGTAGATTTCCGTAGGGGCCTGTAGGGTTGTGTAAGTGCCCGCAGGGGTTGGTAGGAGCTTGTAGGGTGCCATAAGTTTCCAGAGGGTTGTGTAGGGTTCCGTAGGGGCCTGTGGTGTTCCCTAGGGGCCTGTAGAGTCTCATACAGTTCCGTAGGGTCCTGTAGGTTTCCATAAGCGCCCGCAGAGGTCTGAAGGGGCCCGTACTGGTCCGTAAGGATCCATAGGGCTCCGCAGAGCTTCATAGGTTCCCTAGAGGCCTGTAGAGTACCGCAGGAGCCAGTAGTGTTCTGTAGCGCCCCGTAAGGTTCCTTCCATAGGGGCTGGCAGTGTTCCGTAGGGTCCTCTAGGGTTGAGTAAGTGCCCACAGGAGTCTGTAGGAATCCGTGGGATTCTGTAAGGTTCTGGAGGGTTCTGCAGGTTTCCGTAGGGGCCCGTAGAGTTCCGTAGTGGCTGGTAAAGTTCCGTAGGGCCCTGTACCGTTCCGTAACTGCCTGCAAGGGTCTTTAGGCTTCCGTAGGGGCTTGTAGGGTTCCATAAAGTTCCGCGGGTTCCTGCAGAGTTCTGCAAGTGCCCGCAAGGGCCTGTAGGGGCCCACAGTGTTTCTGTCAGGTTCCGTAGAGTTCCGTAGGGGCCATAGGCTTCCGTAGCGGCTGGTAGTATTCCGTAGGGGTCTGTAGGGTTCCGTAGGCACCTGCAGTGTTCTGTAGGAGCCCATAGGGTTTTCGTGAGGTTCCGTTGTGTTGCTAAGGGTCTTGTAGAGTGCTGTCGGGTCCTGGAGTATTCTGTAGGGTTCCAGAGGGGCTCGTAGGGTTCCGTCGAAATCTGTAGGCTTCCCTAGGGGCCCGTGGAGTCCCGTAGATTTCCGTAGGGGCCTGTAGGGTTGTGTAAGTGCCCGCAGGGGTTGGTAGGAGCTTGTAGGGTGCCATAAGTTTCCAGAGGGTTGTGTAGGGTTCCGTAGGGGCCTGTGGTGTTCCCTAGGGGCCTGTAGAGTCTCATACAGTTCCGTAGGGTCCTGTAGGTTTCCATAAGCGCCCGCAGAGGTCTGAAGGGACCCGTACTGTTCCGTAAGGATCCATAGGGCTCCGTAGAGCTTCGTAGGTTCCCTAGAGTCCTGTAGAGTACCTCAGGAGCCAGTAGTGTTCTGTAGGGGCCCGTAGGGTTCCTTCCATAGGGGCTGGCAGTGTTCCGTAGGGTCCTCTAGGGTTGAGTAAGTGCCCACAGGAGTCTGTGGGATTCTGTAAGGTTCCGGAGGGTTCTGCAGGGTTCCGTAGGGGCCCGTAGAGTTCTGTAGTGGCTGGTAAAGTTCCGTAGAGCCCTGTGGGGTTCTGTATGGACCTGTAGGGTTCCGTAGGGGCCTGCAGGGTTCTGTAAGTGCCCGCAGGTGTCTGTAGGGTTCCGTAGGGGTCTGTAGGGTTCCGTAGGCACCTGCAGTGTTCTGTAGGAGCCCATAGGGTTTTCGTGAGGTTCCGTTGTGTTGCTAAGGGTCTTGTAGAGTGCTGTCGGGTCCTGGAGTATTCTGTAGGGTTCCAGAGGGGCTCGTAGGGTTCCGTCGAAATCTGTAGGCTTCCCTAGGGGCCCGTGGAGACCCATAGATTTCCGTAGGGGCCTGTAGGGTTGTGTAAGTGCCCGCAGGGGTTGGTAGGAGCTTGTAGGGTGCCATATGTTTCCGGAGGGTTGTGTAGGGTTCCGTAGGGGCCTGTGGTGTTCCCTAGGGGCCTGTAGAGTCTCATACAGTTCCGTAGGGTCCTGTAGGTTTCCATAAGCGCCCGCAGAGGTCTGAAGGGGCCCGTACTGTTCCGTAAGGATCCATAGGGCTCCGTAGAGCTTCATAGGTTCCCTAGAGGCCTGTAGAGTACCGCAGGAGCCAGTAGTGTTTTGTAGGGGCCCGTAGGGTTCCTTCCATAGGGGCTGGCAGTGTTCCGTAGGGTCCTCTAGGGTTGAGTATGTGCCCACAGGAGTCTGTAGGAATCCGTGGGATTCTGTAAGGTTCTGGAGGGTTCTGCAGGGTTCCGTAGGGGCCCGTAGAGTTCCGTAGTGGCTGGTAAAGTTCCGTAGAGCCCTTTGGGGTTCTGTATGGACCTGTAGGGTTCCGTAGGGGCCTGCAGGGTTCTGTAAGTGCCCGCAGGTGTCTGTAGGGTTCCGTAGGGGTCTGTAGGGTTCCGTAGGCACCTGCAGTGTTCTGTAGGAGCCCATAGGGTTTTCGTGAGGTTCCGTTGTGTTGCTAAGGGTCTTGTAGAGTGCTGTCGGGTCCTGGAGTATTCTGTAGGGTTCCAGAGGGGCTCGTAGGGTTCCGTCGAAATCTGTAGGCTTCCCTAGGGGCCCGTGGAGCCCCGTAGATTTCCGTAGGGGCCTGTAGGGTTGTGTAAGTGCCCGCAGGGGTTGGTAGGAGCTTGTAGGGTGCCATAAGTTTCCAGAGGGTTGTGTAGGGTTCCGTAGGGGCCTGTGGTGTTCCCTAGGGGCCTGTAGAGTCTCATACAGTTCCGTAGGGTCCTGTAGGTTTCCATAAGCGCCCGCAGAGGTCTGAAGGGGCCCGTACTGTTCCGTAAGGATCCATAGGGCTCCGCAGAGCTTCATAGGTTCCCTAGAGGCCTGTAGAGTACCGCAGGAGCCAGTAGTGTTCTGTAGCGCCCCGTAAGGTTCCTTCCATAGGGGCTGGCAGTGTTCCGTAGGGTCCTCTAGGGTTGAGTAAGTGCCCACAGGAGTCTGTAGGAATCCGTGGGATTCTGTAAGGTTCTGGAGGGTTCTGCAGGTTTCCGTAGGGGCCCGTAGAGTTCCGTAGTGGCTGGTAAAGTTCCGTAGGGCCCTGTACCGTTCCGTAACTGCCTGCAAGGGTCTTTAGGCTTCCGTAGGGGCTTGTAGGGTTCCATAAAGTTCCGCGGGTTCCTGCAGAGTTCTGCAAGTGCCCGCAAGGGCCTGTAGGGGCCCACAGTGTTTCTGTCAGGTTCCGTAGAGTTCCGTAGGGGCCATAGGCTTCCGTAGCGGCTGGTAGTATTCCGTAGGGGTCTGTAGGGTTCCGTAGGCACCTGCAGTGTTCTGTAGGAGCCCATAGGGTTTTCGTGAGGTTCCGTTGTGTTGCTAAGGGTCTTGTAGAGTGCTGTCGGGTCCTGGAGTATTCTGTAGGGTTCCAGAGGGGCTCGTAGGGTTCCGTCGAAATCTGTAGGCTTCCCTAGGGGCCCGTGGAGTCCCGTAGATTTCCGTAGGGGCCTGTAGGGTTGTGTAAGTGCCCGCAGGGGTTGGTAGGAGCTTGTAGGGTGCCATAAGTTTCCAGAGGGTTGTGTAGGGTTCCGTAGGGGCCTGTGGTGTTCCCTAGGGGCCTGTAGAGTCTCATACAGTTCCGTAGGGTCCTGTAGGTTTCCATAAGCGCCCGCAGAGGTCTGAAGGGGCCCGTACTGGTCCGTAAGGATCCATAGGGCTCCGCAGAGCTTCATAGGTTCCCTAGAGGCCTGTAGAGTACCGCAGGAGCCAGTAGTGTTCTGTAGCGCCCCGTAAGGTTCCTTCCATAGGGGCTGGCAGTGTTCCGTAGGGTCCTCTAGGGTTGAGTAAGTGCCCACAGGAGTCTGTAGGAATCCGTGGGATTCTGTAAGGTTCTGGAGGGTTCTGCAGGTTTCCGTAGGGGCCCGTAGAGTTCCGTAGTGGCTGGTAAAGTTCCGTAGGGCCCTGTACCGTTCCGTAACTGCCTGCAAGGGTCTTTAGGCTTCCGTAGGGGCTTGTAGGGTTCCATAAAGTTCCGCGGGTTCCTGCAGAGTTCTGCAAGTGCCCGCAAGGGCCTGTAGGGGCCCACAGTGTTTCTGTCAGGTTCCGTAGAGTTCCGTAGGGGCCATAGGCTTCCGTAGCGGCTGGTAGTATTCCGTAGGGGTCTGTAGGGTTCCGTAGGCACCTGCAGTGTTCTGTAGGAGCCCATAGGGTTTTCGTGAGGTTCCGTTGTGTTGCTAAGGGTCTTGTAGAGTGCTGTCGGGTCCTGGAGTATTCTGTAGGGTTCCAGAGGGGCTCGTAGGGTTCCGTCGAAATCTGTAGGCTTCCCTAGGGGCCCGTGGAGTCCCGTAGATTTCCGTAGGGGCCTGTAGGGTTGTGTAAGTGCCCGCAGGGGTTGGTAGGAGCTTGTAGGGTGCCATAAGTTTCCAGAGGGTTGTGTAGGGTTCCGTAGGGGCCTGTGGTGTTCCCTAGGGGCCTGTAGAGTCTCATACAGTTCCGTAGGGTCCTGTAGGTTTCCATAAGCGCCCGCAGAGGTCTGAAGGGACCCGTACTGTTCCGTAAGGATCCATAGGGCTCCGTAGAGCTTCGTAGGTTCCCTAGAGTCCTGTAGAGTACCTCAGGAGCCAGTAGTGTTCTGTAGGGGCCCGTAGGGTTCCTTCCATAGGGGCTGGCAGTGTTCCGTAGGGTCCTCTAGGGTTGAGTAAGTGCCCACAGGAGTCTGTGGGATTCTGTAAGGTTCCGGAGGGTTCTGCAGGGTTCCGTAGGGGCCCGTAGAGTTCTGTAGTGGCTGGTAAAGTTCCGTAGAGCCCTGTGGGGTTCTGTATGGACCTGTAGGGTTCCGTAGGGGCCTGCAGGGTTCTGTAAGTGCCCGCAGGTGTCTGTAGGGTTCCGTAGGGGTCTGTAGGGTTCCGTAGGCACCTGCAGTGTTCTGTAGGAGCCCATAGGGTTTTCGTGAGGTTCCGTTGTGTTGCTAAGGGTCTTGTAGAGTGCTGTCGGGTCCTGGAGTATTCTGTAGGGTTCCAGAGGGGCTCGTAGGGTTCCGTCGAAATCTGTAGGCTTCCCTAGGGGCCCGTGGAGACCCATAGATTTCCGTAGGGGCCTGTAGGGTTGTGTAAGTGCCCGCAGGGGTTGGTAGGAGCTTGTAGGGTGCCATATGTTTCCGGAGGGTTGTGTAGGGTTCCGTAGGGGCCTGTGGTGTTCCCTAGGGGCCTGTAGAGTCTCATACAGTTCCGTAGGGTCCTGTAGGTTTCCATAAGCGCCCGCAGAGGTCTGAAGGGGCCCGTACTGTTCCGTAAGGATCCATAGGGCTCCGTAGAGCTTCATAGGTTCCCTAGAGGCCTGTAGAGTACCGCAGGAGCCAGTAGTGTTTTGTAGGGGCCCGTAGGGTTCCTTCCATAGGGGCTGGCAGTGTTCCGTAGGGTCCTCTAGGGTTGAGTATGTGCCCACAGGAGTCTGTAGGAATCCGTGGGATTCTGTAAGGTTCTGGAGGGTTCTGCAGGGTTCCGTAGGGGCCCGTAGAGTTCCGTAGTGGCTGGTAAAGTTCCGTAGAGCCCTTTGGGGTTCTGTATGGACCTGTAGGGTTCCGTAGGGGCCTGCAGGGTTCTGTAAGTGCCCGCAGGTGTCTGTAGGGTTCCGTAGGGGTCTGTAGGGTTCCGTAGGCACCTGCAGTGTTCTGTAGGAGCCCATAGGGTTTTCGTGAGGTTCCGTTGTGTTGCTAAGGGTCTTGTAGAGTGCTGTCGGGTCCTGGAGTATTCTGTAGGGTTCCAGAGGGGCTCGTAGGGTTCCGTCGAAATCTGTAGGCTTCCCTAGGGGCCCGTGGAGCCCCGTAGATTTCCGTAGGGGCCTGTAGGGTTGTGTAAGTGCCCGCAGGGGTTGGTAGGAGCTTGTAGGGTGCCATAAGTTTCCAGAGGGTTGTGTAGGGTTCCGTAGGGGCCTGTGGTGTTCCCTAGGGGCCTGTAGAGTCTCATACAGTTCCGTAGGGTCCTGTAGGTTTCCATAAGCGCCCGCAGAGGTCTGAAGGGGCCCGTACTGTTCCGTAAGGATCCATAGGGCTCCGCAGAGCTTCATAGGTTCCCTAGAGGCCTGTAGAGTACCGCAGGAGCCAGTAGTGTTCTGTAGCGCCCCGTAAGGTTCCTTCCATAGGGGCTGGCAGTGTTCCGTAGGGTCCTCTAGGGTTGAGTAAGTGCCCACAGGAGTCTGTAGGAATCCGTGGGATTCTGTAAGGTTCTGGAGGGTTCTGCAGGTTTCCGTAGGGGCCCGTAGAGTTCCGTAGTGGCTGGTAAAGTTCCGTAGGGCCCTGTACCGTTCCGTAACTGCCTGCAAGGGTCTTTAGGCTTCCGTAGGGGCTTGTAGGGTTCCATAAAGTTCCGCGGGTTCCTGCAGAGTTCTGCAAGTGCCCGCAAGGGCCTGTAGGGGCCCACAGTGTTTCTGTCAGGTTCCGTAGAGTTCCGTAGGGGCCATAGGCTTCCGTAGCGGCTGGTAGTATTCCGTAGGGGTCTGTAGGGTTCCGTAGGCACCTGCAGTGTTCTGTAGGAGCCCATAGGGTTTTCGTGAGGTTCCGTTGTGTTGCTAAGGGTCTTGTAGAGTGCTGTCGGGTCCTGGAGTATTCTGTAGGGTTCCAGAGGGGCTCGTAGG
>NW_027415678.1:0-82459 GCF_964106895.1 Numenius arquata
CATAGGGTTTTAGTGAGGTTCCGTTGTGTTGCTAAGGGTCTTGTAGAGTGCTGTCGGGTCCTGTAGTATTCTGTAGGGTTCCAGAGGGGCTGGTAGGGTTCCGTCAAATCTGTAGGGTTCCCTAGGGTCCTGTAGAGTCCCGTAGATTTCCGTAGGGCCTGTAGAGTTAGTGTAAGTGCCCGCAGGGGTTGGTAGGAGCTGGTAGGGTGCCATATGTTTCCGGAGGGTTGTGTAGGGTTCCGTAGGGGCCTGTGGTGTTCCCTAGGGGCCTGTAGAGTCTCGTACAGTTTCGGTAGGGTCCTGTAGGTTTCCATAAGCGCCCGCAGAGGTCTGAAGGGGCCCGTACTGTTCCGTAAGGATCCATAGGGTTCCGTAGAGCTTCGTAGGTTCCCTAGAGGCCTGTGGAGTACCGCAGGAGCCAGTAGTGTTCCGTAGGGTCCTCTAGGGTTGAGTAAGTGCCCGCAGGAGTCTGTAGGAATCCGTGGGATTCTGTAAGGTTCTGGAGGGTTCTGCAGGGTTCCGTAGGGGCCCGTAGAGTTCCGTAGTGGCTGGTAAAGTTCCCTAGGGCCCTGTACCGTTCCGTAACTGCCTGCAAGGGTCTTTAGGCTTCCGTAGGGGCTGGTAGGGTTCCATAAAGTTCCGTGGGTTCCTGCAGAGTTCTGCAAGTGCCCGCAAGGGCCTGTAGGGGCGCACAGTGTTTCTGCCAGGTTCCGTAGAGTTCCGTAGGGGCCATATTTTTCTGTAGTGGCTGGTAGTATTCTGTAGGGGTCTGTAGGTTTCCGTAGGCACCTGCAGTGTTCTGTAGGAGCCCATAGGGTTTTAGTGAGGTTCCGTTGTGTTGCTAAGGGTCTTGTAGAGTGCTGTCGGGTCCTGGAGTATTCTGTAGGGTTCCAGAGGGGCTGGTAGGGTTCCGTCGAAATCTGTAGGGTTCCCTAGGGGCCCATAGAGTCCCGTAGATTTCCGTAGGGACCTGTAGGGTTGTGTAAGTGCCCGCAGAAGTCTGTAGGAGTCTGTGGGATTCTGTAAGGTTCCGGAGGGTTCTGCAGGGTTCCGTAGGGGCCCGTAGAGTTCCGTAGTGGCTGGTAAAGTTCCGTAGGGCCCTGTGGGGTTCTGTATGGACCTGTAGGGTTCCGTAGGGGCCTGCAGGGTTCCGTAAGTGCCCGCAGGTGTCTGTAGGGTTCCGTAGGGGTCTGTAGGGTGCCGTAGGCACCTGCAGTTTTCTGTAGGAGCCCATAGGGTTTTAGTGAGGTTCCGTTGTGTTGCTAAGGGTCTTGTAGAGTGCTGTCGGGTCCTGGAGTATTCTGTAGGGTTCCAGAGGGCCTCATAGGGTTCCATCGAAATCTGAAGGGTTCCCTAGGGGCCCGTAGAGTCCCGTAGATTTCCGTAGGGACCTGTAGGGTTGTGTAAGTGCCCGCAGGGGTTGGTAGGAGCTTGTAGGGTGCCATATGTTTCCGGAGGGTTGTGTAGGGTTCCGTAGGGGCCTGTGGTGTTCCCTAGGGGCCTGTAGAGTCTCGTACAGTTTCGGTAGGGTCCTGTAGGTTTCCATAAGCGCCCGCAGAGGTCTGAAGGGGCCCGTACTGTTCCGTAAGGATCCATAGGGTTCCGTAGAGCTTCGTAGGTTCCCTAGAGGCCTGTGGAGTACCGCAGGAGCCAGTAGTGTTCCGTAGGGTCCTCTAGGGTTGAGTAAGTGCCCGCAGGAGTCTGTAGGAATCCGTGGGATTCTGTAAGGTTCTGGAGGGTTCTGCAGGGTTCCGTAGGGGCCCGTAGAGTTCCGTAGTGGCTGGTAAAGTTCCCTAGGGCCCTGTACCGTTCCGTAACTGCCTGCAAGCGTCTTTAGGCTTCCGTAGGGGCTGGTAGGGTTCCATAAAGTTCCGTGGGTTCCTGCAGAGTTCTGCAAGTGCCCGCAAGGGCCTGTAGGGGCGCACAGTGTTTCTGCCAGGTTCCGTAGAGTTCCGTAGGGGCCATATTTTTCTGTAGTGGCTGGTAGTATTCTGTAGGGGTCTGTAGGGTTCCGTAGGCACCTGCAGTGTTCTGTAGGAGCCCATAGGGTTTTAGTGAGGTTCCGTTGTGTTGCTAAGGGTCTTGTAGAGTGCTGTCGGGTCCTGGAGTATTCTGTAGGGTTCCAGAGGGGCTCGCAGGGTTCCGTCGAAATCTGTAGGGTTCCCTAGGGGCCCATAGAGTCCCGTAGATTTCCGTAGGGACCTGTAGGGTTGTGTAAGTGCCCGCAGAAGTCTGTAGGAGTCTGTGGGATTCTGTAAGGTTCCGGAGGGTTCTGCAGGGTTCCGTAGGGGCCCGTAGAGTTCCGTAGTGGCTGGTAAAGTTCCGTAGGGCCCTGTGGGGTTCTGTATGGACCTGTAGGGTTCCGTAGGGGCCTGCAGGGTTCCGTAAGTGCCCGCAGGTGTCTGTAGGGTTCCGTAGGGGTCTGTAGGGTTCCGTAGGCACCTGCAGTGTTCTGTAGGAGCCCATAGGGTTTTAGTGAGGTTCCGTTGTGTTGCTAAGGGTCTTGTAGAGTGCTGTCGGGTCCTGGAGTATTCTGTAGGGTTCCAGAGGGCCTCATAGGGTTCCATCGAAATCTGAAGGGTTCCCTAGGGGCCCATAGAGTCCCGTAGATTTCCGTAGGGACCTGTAGGGTTGTGTAAGTGCCCGCAGGGGTTGGTAGGAGTCTGTGGGATTCTGTAAGGTTCTGGAGGGTTCTGCAGGGTTCCGTAGGGACCCGTAGAGTTCCGTAGTGGCTGGTAAAGTTCCGTAGGGCCCTGTGGGGTTCTGTATGGACCTGTAGGGTTCCGTAGGGGCCTGCAGGGTTCCATAAGTGCCCGCAGGTGTCTGTAGGGTTCCGTAGGGGTCTGTAGGGTTCCGTAGGCACCTGCAGTGTTCTGTAGGAGCCCATAGGGTTTTAGTGAGGTTCTGTTGTGTTGCTAAGGGTCTTGTAGAGTGCTGTCGGGTCCTGGAGTATTCTGTAGGGTTCCAGAGGGGCTGGTAGGGTTCCGTCGAAATCTGAAGGGTTCCCTAGGGGCCTGTAGAGTCCCGTAGATTTCCGTAGGGGCCTGTAGAGTTATGTAAGTGCCCGCAGGGGTTGGTAGGAGCTGGTAGGGTGCCATATGTTTCCGGAGGGTTGTGTAGGGTTCCGTAGGGGCCTGTGGTGTTCCCTAGGGGCCTGTAGAGTCTCGTACAGTTTCGGTAGGGTCCTGTAGGTTTCCATAAGCGCCCGCAGAGGTCTGAAGGGGCCCGTACTGTTCCGTAAGGATCCATAGGGTTCCGTAGAGCTTCGTAGGTTCCCTAGAGGCCTGTGGAGTACCGCAGGAGCCAGTAGTGTTCCGTAGGGTCCTCTAGGGTTGAGTAAGTGCCCGCAGGAGTCTGTAGGAATCCGTGGGATTCTGTAAGGTTCTGGAGGGTTCTGCAGGGTTCCGTAGGGGCCCGTAGAGTTCCGTAGTGGCTGGTAAAGTTCCCTAGGGCCCTGTACCGTTCCGTAACTGCCTGCAAGGGTCTTTAGGCTTCCGTAGGGGCTGGTAGGGTTCCATAAAGTTCCGTGGGTTCCTGCAGAGTTCTGCAAGTGCCCGCAAGGGCCTGTAGGGGCGCACAGTGTTTCTGCCAGGTTCCGTAGAGTTCCGTAGGGGCCATATTTTTCTGTAGTGGCTGGTAGTATTCTGTAGGGGTCTGTAGGTTTCCCTAGGCACCTGCAGTGTTCTGTAGGAGCCCATAGGGTTTTAGTGAGGTTCCGTTGTGTTGCTAAGGGTCTTGTAGAGTGCTTTCGGGTCCTGGAGTATTCTGTAGGGTTCCAGAGGGGCTCGTAGGGTTCCGTCGAAATCTGTAGGGTTCCCTAGGGGCCCATAGAGTCCCGTAGATTTCCGTAGGGACCTGTAGGGTTGTGTAAGTGCCCGCAGAAGTCTGTAGGAGTCTGTGGGATTCTGTAAGGTTCCGGAGGGTTCTGCAGGGTTCCGTAGGGGCCCCTAGAGTTCCGTAGTGGCTGGTAAAGTTCCGTAGGGCCCTGTGGGGTTCTGTATGGACCTGTAGGGTTCCGTAGGGGCCTGCAGGGTTCCATAAGTGCCCGCAGGTGTCTGTAGGGTTCCGTAGGGGTCTGTAGGGTTCCGTAGGCACCTGCAGTGTTCTGTAGGAGCCCATAGGGTTTTAGTGAGGTTCCGTTGTGTTGCTAAGGGTCTTGTAGAGTGCTGTCGGGTCCTGGAGTATTCTGTACGGTTCCAGAGGGCCTCATAGGGTTCCATCGAAATCTGAAGGGTTCCCTAGGGGCCCATAGAGTCCCGTAGATTTCCGTAGGGACCTGTAGGGTTGTGTAAGTGCCCGCAGGGGTTGGTAGGAGCTTGTAGGGTGCCATATGTTTCCGGAGGGTTGTGTAGGGTTCCGTAGGGGCCTGTGGTGTTCCCTAGGGGCCTGTAGAGTCTCGTACAGTTTCGGTAGGGTCCTGTAGGTTTCCATAAGCGCCCGCAGAGGTCTGAAGGGGCCCGTACTGTTCCGTAAGGATCCATAGGGTTCCGTAGAGCTTCGTAGGTTCCCTAGAGGCCTCTGGAGTACCGCAGGAGCCAGTAGTGTTCCGTAGGGTCCTCTAGGGTTGAGTAAGTGCCCGCAGGAGTCTGTAGGAATCCGTGGGATTCTGTAAGGTTCTGGAGGGTTCTGCAGGGTTCCGTAGGGGCCCGTAGAGTTCCGTAGTGGCTGGTAAAGTTCCCTAGGGCCCTGTACCGTTCCGTAACTGCCTGCAAGGGTCTTTAGGCTTCCGTAGGGGCTGGTAGGGTTCCATAAAGTTCCGTGGGTTCCTGCAGAGTTCTGCAAGTGCCCGCAAGGGCCTGTAGGGGCGCACAGTGTTTCTGCCAGGTTCCGTAGAGTTCCGTAGGGGCCATATTTTTCTGTAGTGGCTGGTAGTATTCCGTAGGGGTCTGTAGGTTTCCGTAGGCACCTGCAGTGTTCTGTAGGAGCCCATAGGGTTTTAGTGAGGTTCCGTTGTGTTGCTAAGGGTCTTGTAGAGTGCTGTCGGGTCCTGGAGTATTCTGTAGGGTTCCAGAGGGCCTCATAGGGTTCCATCGAAATCTGAAGGGTTCCCTAGGGGCCCATAGAGTCCCGTAGATTGCCGTTGGGACCTGTAGGGTTGTGTAAGTGCCCGCAGGGGTTGGTAGGAGTCTGTGGGATTCTGTAAGGTTCTGGAGGGTTCTGCAGGGTTCCGTAGGGACCCGTAGAGTTCCGTAGTGGCTGGTAAAGTTCCGTAGGGCCCTGTGGGGTTCTGTATGGACCTGTAGGGTTCCGTAGGGGCCTGCAGGGTTCCATAAGTGCCCGCAGGTGTCTGTAGGGTTCCGTAGGGGTCTGTAGGGTTCCGTAGGCACCTGCAGTGTTCTGTAGGAGCCCATAGGGTTTTAGTGAGGTTCTGTTGTGTTGCTAAGGGTCTTGTAGAGTGCTGTCGGGTCCTGGAGTATTCTGTAGGGTTCAGGAGGGGCTGGTAGGGTTCCGTCGAAATCTGAAGGGTTCCCTAGGGGCCTGTAGAGGCCCGTAGATTTCCGTAGGGGCCTGTAGAGTTATGTAAGTGCCCGCAGGGGTTGGTAGGAGCTTGTAGGGTGCCATATGTTTCCGGAGGGTTGTGTAGGGTTCCGTAGGGGCCTGTGGTGTTCCCTAGGGGCCTGTAGAGTCTCGTACAGTTTCGGTAGGGTCCTGTAGGTTTCCATAAGCGCCCGCAGAGGTCTGAAGGGGCCCGTACTGTTCCGTAAGGATCCATAGGGTTCCGTAGAGCTTCGTAGGTTCCCTAGAGGCCTGTGGAGTACCGCAGGAGCCAGTAGTGTTCCGTAGGGTCCTCTAGGGTTGAGTAAGTGCCCGCAGGAGTCTGTAGGAATCCGTGGGATTCTGTAAGGTTCTGGAGGGTTCTGCAGGGTTCCGTAGGGGCCCGTAGAGTTCCGTAGTGGCTGGTAAAGTTCCCTAGGGCCCTGTACCGTTCCGTAACTGCCTGCAAGGGTCTTTAGGCTTCCGTAGGGGCTGGTAGGGTTCCATAAAGTTCCGTGGGTTCCTGCAGAGTTCTGCAAGTGCCCGCAAGGGCCTGTAGGGGCGCACAGTGTTTCTGCCAGGTTCCGTAGAGTTCCGTAGGGGCCATATTTTTCTGTAGTGGCTGGTAGTATTCTGTAGGGGTCTGTAGGTTTCCGTAGGCACCTGCAGTGTTCTGTAGGAGCCCATAGGGTTTTAGTGAGGTTCCGTTGTGTTGCTAAGGGTCTTGTAGAGTGCTTTCGGGTCCTGGAGTATTCTGTAGGGTTCCAGAGGGGCTCGTAGGGTTCCGTCGAAATCTGTAGGGTTCCCTAGGGGCCCATAGAGTCCCGTAGATTTCCGTAGGGACCTGTAGGGTTGTGTAAGTGCCCGCAGAAGTCTGTAGGAGTCTGTGGGATTCTGTAAGGTTCCGGAGGGTTCTGCAGGGTTCCGTAGGGGCCCGTAGAGTTCCGTAGTGGCTGGTAAAGTTCCGTAGGGCCCTGTGGGGTTCTGTATGGACCTGTAGGGTTCCGTAGGGGCCTGCAGGGTTCCATAAGTGCCCGCAGGTGTCTGTAGGGTTCCGTAGGGGTCTGTAGGGTTCCGTAGGCACCTGCAGTGTTCTGTAGGAGCCCATAGGGTTTTAGTGAGGTTCCGTTGTGTTGCTAAGGGTCTTGTAGAGTGCTGTCGGGTCCTGGAGTATTCTGTAGGGTTCCAGAGGGCCTCATAGGGTTCCATCGAAATCTGAAGGGTTCCCTAGGGGCCCATAGAGTCCCGTAGATTTCCGTAGGGACCTGTAGGGTTGTGTAAGTGCCCGCAGGGGTTGGTAGGAGCTTGTAGGGTGCCATATGTTTCCGGAGGGTTGTGTAGGGTTCCGTAGGGGCCTGTGGTGTTCCCTAGGGGCCTGTAGAGTCTCGTACAGTTTCGGTAGGGTCCTGTAGGTTTCCATAAGCGCCCGCAGAGGTCTGAAGGGGCCCGTACTGTTCCGTAAGGATCCATAGGGTTCCGTAGAGCTTCGTAGGTTCCCTAGAGGCCTGTGGAGTACCGCAGGAGCCAGTAGTGTTCCGTAGGGTCCTCTAGGGTTGAGTAAGTGCCCGCAGGAGTCTGTAGGAATCCGTGGGATTCTGTAAGGTTCTGGAGGGTTCTGCAGGGTTCCGTAGGGGCCCGTAGAGTTCTGTAGTGGCTGGTAAAGTTCCCTAGGGCCCTGTACCGTTCCGTAACTGCCTGCAAGGGTCTTTAGGCTTCCGTAGGGGCTGGTAGGGTTCCATAAAGTTCCGTGGGTTCCTGCAGAGTTCTGCAAGTGCCCGCAAGGGCCTGTAGGGGCGCACAGTGTTTCTGCCAGGTTCCGTAGAGTTCCGTAGGGGCCATATTTTTCTGTAGTGGCTGGTAGTATTCCGTAGGGGTCTGTAGGTTTCCGTAGGCACCTGCAGTGTTCTGTAGGAGCCCATAGGGTTTTAGTGAGGTTCCGTTGTGTTGCTAAGGGTCTTGTAGAGTGCTGTCGGGTCCTGGAGTATTCTGTAGGGTTCCAGAGGGCCTCATAGGGTTCCATCGAAATCTGAAGGGTTCCCTAGGGGCCCATAGAGTCCCGTAGATTGCCGTTGGGACCTGTAGGGTTGTGTAAGTGCCCGCAGGGGTTGGTAGGAGTCTGTGGGATTCTGTAAGGTTCTGGAGGGTTCTGCAGGGTTCCGTAGGGACCCGTAGAGTTCCGTAGTGGCTGGTAAAGTTCCGTAGGGCCCTGTGGGGTTCTGTATGGACCTGTAGGGTTCCGTAGGGGCCTGCAGGGTTCCATAAGTGCCCGCAGGTGTCTGTAGGGTTCCGTAGGGGTCTGTAGGGTTCCGTAGGCACCTGCAGTGTTCTGTAGGAGCCCATAGGGTTTTAGTGAGGTTCTGTTGTGTTGCTAAGGGTCTTGTAGAGTGCTGTCGGGTCCTGGAGTATTCTGTAGGGTTCAGGAGGGGCTGGTAGGGTTCCGTCGAAATCTGAAGGGTTCCCTAGGGGCCTGTAGAGGCCCGTAGATTTCCGTAGGGGCCTGTAGAGTTATGTAAGTGCCCGCAGGGGTTGGTAGGAGCTTGTAGGGTGCCATATGTTTCCGGAGGGTTGTGTAGGGTTCCGTAGGGGCCTGTGGTGTTCCCTAGGGGCCTGTAGAGTCTCGTACAGTTTCGGTAGGGTCCTGTAGGTTTCCATAAGCGCCCGCAGAGGTCTGAAGGGGCCCGTACTGTTCCGTAAGGATCCATAGGGTTCCGTAGAGCTTCGTAGGTTCCCTAGAGGCCTCTGGAGTACCGCAGGAGCCAGTAGTGTTCCGTAGGGTCCTCTAGGGTTGAGTAAGTGCCCGCAGGAGTCTGTAGGAATCCGTGGGATTCTGTAAGGTTCTGGAGGGTTCTGCAGGGTTCCGTAGGGGCCCGTAGAGTTCCGTAGTGGCTGGTAAAGTTCCCTAGGGCCCTGTACCGTTCCGTAACTGCCTGCAAGGGTCTTTAGGCTTCCGTAGGGGCTGGTAGGGTTCCATAAAGTTCCGTGGGTTCCTGCAGAGTTCTGCAAGTGCCCGCAAGGGCCTGTAGGGGCGCACAGTGTTTCTGCCAGGTTCCGTAGTGTTCCGTAGGGGCCATATTTTTCTGTAGTGGCTGGTAGTATTCTGTAGGGGTCTGTAGGTTTCCGTAGGCACCTGCAGTGTTCTGTAGGAGCCCATAGGGTTTTAGTGAGGTTCCGTTGTGTTGCTAAGGGTCTTGTAGAGTGCTGTCGGGTCCTGGAGTATTCTGTAGGGTTCCAGAGGGGCTGGTAGGGTTCCGTCGAAATCTGTAGGGTTCCCTAGGGGCCCATAGAGTCCCGTAGATTTCCGTAGGGACCTGTAGGGTTGTGTAAGTGCCCGCAGAAGTCTGTAGGAGTCTGTGGGATTCTGTAAGGTTCCGGAGGGTTCTGCAGGGTTCCGTAGGGGCCCGTAGAGTTCCGTAGTGGCTGGTAAAGTTCCGTAGGGCCCTGTGGGGTTCTGTATGGACCTGTAGGGTTCCATAGGGGCCTGCAGGGTTCCGTAAGTGCCCGCAGGTGTCTGTAGGGTTCCGTAGGGGTCTGTAGGGTGCCGTAGGCACCTGCAGTGTTCTGTAGGAGCCCATAGGGTTTTAGTGAGGTTCCGTTGTGTTGCTAAGGGTCTTGTAGAGTGCTGTCGGGTCCTGGAGTATTCTGTAGGGTTCCAGAGGGCCTCATAGGGTTCCATCGAAATCTGAAGGGTTCCCTAGGGGCCCGTAGAGTCCCGTAGATTTCCGTAGGGACCTGTAGGGTTGTGTAAGTGCCCGCAGGGGTTGGTAGGAGCTTGTAGGGTGCCATATGTTTCCGGAGGGTTGTGTAGGGTTCCGTAGGGGCCTGTGGTGTTCCCTAGG
Organism: Numenius arquata; assembly: GCF_964106895.1. Taxonomy (NCBI): domain Eukaryota; kingdom Metazoa; phylum Chordata; class Aves; order Charadriiformes; family Scolopacidae; genus Numenius; species Numenius arquata. The sequence goes on from NW_027415678.1 coordinate 9,312, forward strand.
GGCCTGTAGAGTCTCGTACAGTTTCGGTAGGGTCCTGTAGGTTTCCATAAGCGCCCGCAGAGGTCTGAAGGGGCCCGTACTGTTCCGTAAGGATCCATAGGGTTCCGTAGAGCTTCGTAGGTTCCCTAGAGGCCTGTGGAGTACCGCAGGAGCCAGTAGTGTTCCGTAGGGTCCTCTAGGGTTGAGTAAGTGCCCGCAGGAGTCTGTAGGAATCCGTGGGATTCTGTAAGGTTCTGGAGGGTTCTGCAGGGTTCCGTAGGGGCCCGTAGAGTTCCGTAGTGGCTGGTAAAGTTCCCTAGGGCCCTGTACCGTTCCGTAACTGCCTGCAAGGGTCTTTAGGCTTCCGTAGGGGCTGGTAGGGTTCCATAAAGTTCCGTGGGTTCCTGCAGAGTTCTGCAAGTGCCCGCAAGGGCCTGTAGGGGCGCACAGTGTTTCTGCCAGGTTCCGTAGAGTTCCGTAGGGGCCATATTTTTCTGTAGTGGCTGGTAGTATTCTGTAGGGGTCTGTAGGTTTCCGTAGGCACCTGCAGTGTTCTGTAGGAGCCCATAGGGTTTTAGTGAGGTTCCGTTGTGTTGCTAAGGGTCTTGTAGAGTGCTGTCGGGTCCTGGAGTATTCTGTAGGGTTCCAGAGGGGCTCGCAGGGTTCCGTCGAAATCTGTAGGGTTCCCTAGGGGCCCATAGAGTCCCGTAGATTTCCGTAGGGACCTGTAGGGTTGTGTAAGTGCCCGCAGAAGTCTGTAGGAGTCTGTGGGATTCTGTAAGGTTCCGGAGGGTTCTGCAGGGTTCCGTAGGGGCCCGTAGAGTTCCGTAGTGGCTGGTAAAGTTCCGTAGGGCCCTGTGGGGTTCTGTATGGACCTGTAGGGTTCCGTAGGGGCCTGCAGGGTTCCGTAAGTGCCCGCAGGTGTCTGTAGGGTTCCGTAGGGGTCTGTAGGGTTCCGTAGGCACCTGCAGTGTTCTGTAGGAGCCCATAGGGTTTTAGTGAGGTTCCGTTGTGTTGCTAAGGGTCTTGTAGAGTGCTGTCGGGTCCTGGAGTATTCTGTAGGGTTCCAGAGGGCCTCATAGGGTTCCATCGAAATCTGAAGGGTTCCCTAGGGGCCCATAGAGTCCCGTAGATTGCCGTTGGGACCTGTAGGGTTGTGTAAGTGCCCGCAGGGGTTGGTAGGAGTCTGTGGGATTCTGTAAGGTTCTGGAGGGTTCTGCAGGGTTCCGTAGGGACCCGTAGAGTTCCGTAGTGGCTGGTAAAGTTCCGTAGGGCCCTGTGGGGTTCTGTATGGACCTGTAGGGTTCCGTAGGGGCCTGCAGGGTTCCATAAGTGCCCGCAGGTGTCTGTAGGGTTCCGTAGGGGTCTGTAGGGTTCCGTAGGCACCTGCAGTGTTCTGTAGGAGCCCATAGGGTTTTAGTGAGGTTCTGTTGTGTTGCTAAGGGTCTTGTAGAGTGCTGTCGGGTCCTGGAGTATTCTGTAGGGTTCCAGAGGGGCTGGTAGGGTTCCGTCGAAATCTGAAGGGTTCCCTAGGGGCCTGTAGAGTCCCGTAGATTTCCGTAGGGGCCTGTACAGTTATGTAAGTGCCCGCAGGGGTTGGTAGGAGCTTGTAGGGTGCCATATGTTTCCGGAGGGTTGTGTAGGGTTCCGTAGGGGCCTGTGGTGTTCCCTAGGGGCCTGTAGAGTCTCGTACAGTTTCGGTAGGGTCCTGTAGGTTTCCATAAGCGCCCGCAGAGGTCTGAAGGGGCCCGTACTGTTCCGTAAGGATCCATAGGGTTCCGTAGAGCTTCGTAGGTTCCCTAGAGGCCTCTGGAGTACCGCAGGAGCCAGTAGTGTTCCGTAGGGTCCTCTAGGGTTGAGTAAGTGCCCGCAGGAGTCTGTAGGAATCCGTGGGATTCTGTAAGGTTCTGGAGGGTTCTGCAGGGTTCCGTAGGGGCCCGTAGAGTTCCGTAGTGGCTGGTAAAGTTCCCTAGGGCCCTGTACCGTTCCGTAACTGCCTGCAAGGGTCTTTAGGCTTCCGTAGGGGCTGGTAGGGTTCCATAAAGTTCCGTGGGTTCCTGCAGAGTTCTGCAAGTGCCCGCAAGGGCCTGTAGGGGCGCACAGTGTTTCTGCCAGGTTCCGTAGAGTTCCGTAGGGGCCATATTTTTCTGTAGTGGCTGGTAGTATTCTGTAGGGGTCTGTAGGTTTCCGTAGGCACCTGCAGTGTTCTGTAGGAGCCCATAGGGTTTTAGTGAGGTTCCGTTGTGTTGCTAAGGGTCTTGTAGAGTGCTGTCGGGTCCTGGAGTATTCTGTAGGGTTCCAGAGGGGCTGGTAGGGTTCCGTCGAAATCTGTAGGGTTCCCTAGGGGCCCATAGAGTCCCGTAGATTTCCGTAGGGACCTGTAGGGTTGTGTAAGTGCCCGCAGAAGTCTGTAGGAGTCTGTGGGATTCTGTAAGGTTCCGGAGGGTTCTGCAGGGTTCCGTAGGGGCCCGTAGAGTTCCGTAGTGGCTGGTAAAGTTCCGTAGGGCCCTGTGGGGTTCTGTATGGACCTGTAGGGTTCCGTAGGGGCCTGCAGGGTTCCGTAAGTGCCCGCAGGTGTCTGTAGGGTTCCGTAGGGGTCTGTAGGGTGCCGTAGGCACCTGCAGTGTTCTGTAGGAGCCCATAGGGTTTTAGTGAGGTTCCGTTGTGTTGCTAAGGGTCTTGTAGAGTGCTGTCGGGTCCTGGAGTATTCTGTAGGGTTCCAGAGGGCCTCATAGGGTTCCATCGAAATCTGAAGGGTTCCCTAGGGGCCCGTAGAGTCCCGTAGATTTCCGTAGGGACCTGTAGGGTTGTGTAAGTGCCCGCAGGGGTTGGTAGGAGCTTGTAGGGTGCCATATGTTTCCGGAGGGTTGTGTAGGGTTCCGTAGGGGCCTGTGGTGTTCCCTAGGGGCCTGTAGAGTCTCGTACAGTTTCGGTAGGGTCCTGTAGGTTTCCATAAGCGCCCGCAGAGGTCTGAAGGGGCCCGTACTGTGCCGTAAGGATCCATAGGGTTCCGTAGAGCTTCGTAGGTTCCCTAGAGGCCTGTGGAGTACCGCAGGAGCCAGTAGTGTTCCGTAGGGTCCTCTAGGGTTGAGTAAGTGCCCGCAGGAGTCTGTAGGAATCCGTGGGATTCTGTAAGGTTCTGGAGGGTTCTGCAGGGTTCCGTAGGGGCCCGTAGAGTTCCGTAGTGGCTGGTAAAGTTCCCTAGGGCCCTGTACCGTTCCGTAACTGCCTGCAAGGGTCTTTAGGCTTCCGTAGGGGCTGGTAGGGTTCCATAAAGTTCCGTGGGTTCCTGCAGAGTTCTGCAAGTGCCCGCAAGGGCCTGTAGGGGCGCACAGTGTTTCTGCCAGGTTCCGTAGAGTTCCGTAGGGGCCATATTTTTCTGTAGTGGCTGGTAGTATTCTGTAGGGGTCTGTAGGTTTCCGTAGGCACCTGCAGTGTTCTGTAGGAGCCCATAGGGTTTTAGTGAGGTTCCGTTGTGTTGCTAAGGGTCTTGTAGAGTGCTGTCGGGTCCTGGAGTATTCTGTAGGGTTCCAGAGGGGCTCGCAGGGTTCCGTCGAAATCTGTAGGGTTCCCTAGGGGCCCATAGAGTCCCGTAGATTTCCGTAGGGACCTGTAGGGTTGTGTAAGTGCCCGCAGAAGTCTGTAGGAGTCTGTGGGATTCTGTAAGGTTCCGGAGGGTTCTGCAGGGTTCCGTAGGGGCCCGTAGAGTTCCGTAGTGGCTGGTAAAGTTCCGTAGGGCCCTGTGGGGTTCTGTATGGACCTGTAGGGTTCCGTAGGGGCCTGCAGGGTTCCGTAAGTGCCCGCAGGTGTCTGTAGGGTTCCGTAGGGGTCTGTAGGGTTCCGTAGGCACCTGCAGTGTTCTGTAGGAGCCCATAGGGTTTTAGTGAGGTTCCGTTGTGTTGCTAAGGGTCTTGTAGAGTGCTGTCGGGTCCTGGAGTATTCTGTAGGGTTCCAGAGGGCCTCATAGGGTTCCATCGAAATCTGAAGGGTTCCCTAGGGGCCCATAGAGTCCCGTAGATTGCCGTTGGGACCTGTAGGGTTGTGTAAGTGCCCGCAGGGGTTGGTAGGAGTCTGTGGGATTCTGTAAGGTTCTGGAGGGTTCTGCAGGGTTCCGTAGGGACCCGTAGAGTTCCGTAGTGGCCGGTAAAGTTCCGTAGGGCCCTGTGGGGTTCTGTATGGACCTGTAGGGTTCCGTAGGGGCCTGCAGGGTTCCATAAGTGCCCGCAGGTGTCTGTAGGGTTCCGTAGGGGTCTGTAGGGTTCCGTAGGCACCTGCAGTGTTCTGTAGGAGCCCATAGGGTTTTAGTGAGGTTCTGTTGTGTTGCTAAGGGTCTTGTAGAGTGCTGTCGGGTCCTGGAGTATTCTGTAGGGTTCAGGAGGGGCTGGTAGGGTTCCGTCGAAATCTGAAGGGTTCCCTAGGGGCCTGTAGAGGCCCGTAGATTTCCGTAGGGGCCTGTAGAGTTATGTAAGTGCCCGCAGGGGTTGGTAGGAGCTTGTAGGGTGCCATATGTTTCCGGAGGGTTGTGTAGGGTTCCGTAGGGGCCTGTGGTGTTCCCTAGGGGCCTGTAGAGTCTCGTACAGTTTCGGTAGGGTCCTGTAGGTTTCCATAAGCGCCCGCAGAGGTCTGAAGGGGCCCGTACTGTTCCGTAAGGATCCATAGGGTTCCGTAGAGCTTCGTAGGTTCCCTAGAGGCCTGTGGAGTACCGCAGGAGCCAGTAGTGTTCCGTAGGGTCCTCTAGGGTTGAGTAAGTGCCCGCAGGAGTCTGTAGGAATCCGTGGGATTCTGTAAGGTTCTGGAGGGTTCTGCAGGGTTCCGTAGGGGCCCGTAGAGTTCCGTAGTGGCTGGTAAAGTTCCCTAGGGCCCTGTACCGTTCCGTAACTGCCTGCAAGGGTCTTTAGGCTTCCGTAGGGGCTGGTAGGGTTCCATAAAGTTCCGTGGGTTCCTGCAGAGTTCTGCAAGTGCCCGCAAGGGCCTGTAGGGGCGCACAGTGTTTCTGCCAGGTTCCGTAGAGTTCCGTAGGGGCCATATTTTTCTGTAGTGGCTGGTAGTATTCTGTAGGGGTCTGTAGGTTTCCGTAGGCACCTGCAGTGTTCTGTAGGAGCCCATAGGGTTTTAGTGAGGTTCCGTTGTGTTGCTAAGGGTCTTGTAGAGTGCTGTCGGGTCCTGGAGTATTCTGTAGGGTTCCAGAGGGGCTCGCAGGGTTCCGTCGAAATCTGTAGGGTTCCCTAGGGGCCCATAGAGTCCCGTAGATTTCCGTAGGGACCTGTAGGGTTGTGTAAGTGCCCGCAGAAGTCTGTAGGAGTCTGTGGGATTCTGTAAGGTTCCGGAGGGTTCTGCAGGGTTCCGTAGGGGCCCGTAGAGTTCCGTAGTGGCTGGTAAAGTTCCGTAGGGCCCTGTGGGGTTCTGTATGGACCTGTAGGGTTCCGTAGGGGCCTGCAGGGTTCCGTAAGTGCCCGCAGGTGTCTGTAGGGTTCCGTAGGGGTCTGTAGGGTTCCGTAGGCACCTGCAGTGTTCTGTAGGAGCCCATAGGGTTTTAGTGAGGTTCCGTTGTGTTGCTAAGGGTCTTGTAGAGTGCTGTCGGGTCCTGGAGTATTCTGTAGGGTTCCAGAGGGCCTCATAGGGTTCCATCGAAATCTGAAGGGTTCCCTAGGGGCCCATAGAGTCCCGTAGATTGCCGTTGGGACCTGTAGGGTTGTGTAAGTGCCCGCAGGGGTTGGTAGGAGTCTGTGGGATTCTGTAAGGTTCTGGAGGGTTCTGCAGGGTTCCGTAGGGACCCGTAGAGTTCCGTAGTGGCTGGTAAAGTTCCGTAGGGCCCTGTGGGGTTCTGTATGGACCTGTAGGGTTCCGTAGGGGCCTGCAGGGTTCCATAAGTGCCCGCAGGTGTCTGTAGGGTTCCGTAGGGGTCTGTAGGGTTCCGTAGGCACCTGCAGTGTTCTGTAGGAGCCCATAGGGTTTTAGTGAGGTTCTGTTGTGTTGCTAAGGGTCTTGTAGAGTGCTGTCGGGTCCTGGAGTATTCTGTAGGGTTCCAGAGGGGCTGGTAGGGTTCCGTCGAAATCTGAAGGGTTCCCTAGGGGCCTGTAGAGTCCCGTAGATTTCCGTAGGGGCCTGTACAGTTATGTAAGTGCCCGCAGGGGTTGGTAGGAGCTTGTAGGGTGCCATATGTTTCCGGAGGGTTGTGTAGGGTTCCGTAGGGGCCTGTGGTGTTCCCTAGGGGCCTGTAGAGTCTCGTACAGTTTCGGTAGGGTCCTGTAGGTTTCCATAAGCGCCCGCAGAGGTCTGAAGGGGCCCGTACTGTTCCGTAAGGATCCATAGGGTTCCGTAGAGCTTCGTAGGTTCCCTAGAGGCCTCTGGAGTACCGCAGGAGCCAGTAGTGTTCCGTAGGGTCCTCTAGGGTTGAGTAAGTGCCCGCAGGAGTCTGTAGGAATCCGTGGGATTCTGTAAGGTTCTGGAGGGTTCTGCAGGGTTCCGTAGGGGCCCGTAGAGTTCCGTAGTGGCTGGTAAAGTTCCCTAGGGCCCTGTACCGTTCCGTAACTGCCTGCAAGGGTCTTTAGGCTTCCGTAGGGGCTGGTAGGGTTCCATAAAGTTCCGTGGGTTCCTGCAGAGTTCTGCAAGTGCCCGCAAGGGCCTGTAGGGGCGCACAGTGTTTCTGCCAGGTTCCGTAGAGTTCCGTAGGGGCCATATTTTTCTGTAGTGGCTGGTAGTATTCTGTAGGGGTCTGTAGGTTTCCGTAGGCACCTGCAGTGTTCTGTAGGAGCCCATAGGGTTTTAGTGAGGTTCCGTTGTGTTGCTAAGGGTCTTGTAGAGTGCTGTCGGGTCCTGGAGTATTCTGTAGGGTTCCAGAGGGGCTGGTAGGGTTCCGTCGAAATCTGTAGGGTTCCCTAGGGGCCCATAGAGTCCCGTAGATTTCCGTAGGGACCTGTAGGGTTGTGTAAGTGCCCGCAGAAGTCTGTAGGAGTCTGTGGGATTCTGTAAGGTTCCGGAGGGTTCTGCAGGGTTCCGTAGGGGCCCGTAGAGTTCCGTAGTGGCTGGTAAAGTTCCGTAGGGCCCTGTGGGGTTCTGTATGGACCTGTAGGGTTCCGTAGGGGCCTGCAGGGTTCCGTAAGTGCCCGCAGGTGTCTGTAGGGTTCCGTAGGGGTCTGTAGGGTGCCGTAGGCACCTGCAGTGTTCTGTAGGAGCCCATAGGGTTTTAGTGAGGTTCCGTTGTGTTGCTAAGGGTCTTGTAGAGTGCTGTCGGGTCCTGGAGTATTCTGTAGGGTTCCAGAGGGCCTCATAGGGTTCCATCGAAATCTGAAGGGTTCCCTAGGGGCCCGTAGAGTCCCGTAGATTTCCGTAGGGACCTGTAGGGTTGTGTAAGTGCCCGCAGGGGTTGGTAGGAGCTTGTAGGGTGCCATATGTTTCCGGAGGGTTGTGTAGGGTTCCGTAGGGGCCTGTGGTGTTCCCTAGGGGCCTGTAGAGTCTCGTACAGTTTCGGTAGGGTCCTGTAGGTTTCCATAAGCGCCCGCAGAGGTCTGAAGGGGCCCGTACTGTGCCGTAAGGATCCATAGGGTTCCGTAGAGCTTCGTAGGTTCCCTAGAGGCCTGTGGAGTACCGCAGGAGCCAGTAGTGTTCCGTAGGGTCCTCTAGGGTTGAGTAAGTGCCCGCAGGAGTCTGTAGGAATCCGTGGGATTCTGTAAGGTTCTGGAGGGTTCTGCAGGGTTCCGTAGGGGCCCGTAGAGTTCCGTAGTGGCTGGTAAAGTTCCCTAGGGCCCTGTACCGTTCCGTAACTGCCTGCAAGGGTCTTTAGGCTTCCGTAGGGGCTGGTAGGGTTCCATAAAGTTCCGTGGGTTCCTGCAGAGTTCTGCAAGTGCCCGCAAGGGCCTGTAGGGGCGCACAGTGTTTCTGCCAGGTTCCGTAGAGTTCCGTAGGGGCCATATTTTTCTGTAGTGGCTGGTAGTATTCTGTAGGGGTCTGTAGGTTTCCGTAGGCACCTGCAGTGTTCTGTAGGAGCCCATAGGGTTTTAGTGAGGTTCCGTTGTGTTGCTAAGGGTCTTGTAGAGTGCTGTCGGGTCCTGGAGTATTCTGTAGGGTTCCAGAGGGGCTCGCAGGGTTCCGTCGAAATCTGTAGGGTTCCCTAGGGGCCCATAGAGTCCCGTAGATTTCCGTAGGGACCTGTAGGGTTGTGTAAGTGCCCGCAGAAGTCTGTAGGAGTCTGTGGGATTCTGTAAGGTTCCGGAGGGTTCTGCAGGGTTCCGTAGGGGCCCGTAGAGTTCCGTAGTGGCTGGTAAAGTTCCGTAGGGCCCTGTGGGGTTCTGTATGGACCTGTAGGGTTCCGTAGGGGCCTGCAGGGTTCCGTAAGTGCCCGCAGGTGTCTGTAGGGTTCCGTAGGGGTCTGTAGGGTTCCGTAGGCACCTGCAGTGTTCTGTAGGAGCCCATAGGGTTTTAGTGAGGTTCCGTTGTGTTGCTAAGGGTCTTGTAGAGTGCTGTCGGGTCCTGGAGTATTCTGTAGGGTTCCAGAGGGCCTCATAGGGTTCCATCGAAATCTGAAGGGTTCCCTAGGGGCCCATAGAGTCCCGTAGATTGCCGTTGGGACCTGTAGGGTTGTGTAAGTGCCCGCAGGGGTTGGTAGGAGTCTGTGGGATTCTGTAAGGTTCTGGAGGGTTCTGCAGGGTTCCGTAGGGACCCGTAGAGTTCCGTAGTGGCCGGTAAAGTTCCGTAGGGCCCTGTGGGGTTCTGTATGGACCTGTAGGGTTCCGTAGGGGCCTGCAGGGTTCCATAAGTGCCCGCAGGTGTCTGTAGGGTTCCGTAGGGGTCTGTAGGGTTCCGTAGGCACCTGCAGTGTTCTGTAGGAGCCCATAGGGTTTTAGTGAGGTTCTGTTGTGTTGCTAAGGGTCTTGTAGAGTGCTGTCGGGTCCTGGAGTATTCTGTAGGGTTCAGGAGGGGCTGGTAGGGTTCCGTCGAAATCTGAAGGGTTCCCTAGGGGCCTGTAGAGGCCCGTAGATTTCCGTAGGGGCCTGTAGAGTTATGTAAGTGCCCGCAGGGGTTGGTAGGAGCTTGTAGGGTGCCATATGTTTCCGGAGGGTTGTGTAGGGTTCCGTAGGGGCCTGTGGTGTTCCCTAGGGGCCTGTAGAGTCTCGTACAGTTTCGGTAGGGTCCTGTAGGTTTCCATAAGCGCCCGCAGAGGTCTGAAGGGGCCCGTACTGTTCCGTAAGGATCCATAGGGTTCCGTAGAGCTTCGTAGGTTCCCTAGAGGCCTGTGGAGTACCGCAGGAGCCAGTAGTGTTCCGTAGGGTCCTCTAGGGTTGAGTAAGTGCCCGCAGGAGTCTGTAGGAATCCGTGGGATTCTGTAAGGTTCTGGAGGGTTCTGCAGGGTTCCGTAGGGGCCCGTAGAGTTCCGTAGTGGCTGGTAAAGTTCCCTAGGGCCCTGTACCGTTCCGTAACTGCCTGCAAGGGTCTTTAGGCTTCCGTAGGGGCTGGTAGGGTTCCATAAAGTTCCGTGGGTTCCTGCAGAGTTCTGCAAGTGCCCGCAAGGGCCTGTAGGGGCGCACAGTGTTTCTGCCAGGTTCCGTAGAGTTCCGTAGGGGCCATATTTTTCTGTAGTGGCTGGTAGTATTCTGTAGGGGTCTGTAGGTTTCCGTAGGCACCTGCAGTGTTCTGTAGGAGCCCATAGGGTTTTAGTGAGGTTCCGTTGTGTTGCTAAGGGTCTTGTAGAGTGCTGTCGGGTCCTGGAGTATTCTGTAGGGTTCCAGAGGGCCTCATAGGGTTCCATCGAAATCTGAAGGGTTCCCTAGGGGCCCATAGAGTCCCGTAGATTGCCGTTGGGACCTGTAGGGTTGTGTAAGTGCCCGCAGGGGTTGGTAGGAGTCTGTGGGATTCTGTAAGGTTCTGGAGGGTTCTGCAGGGTTCCGTAGGGACCCGTAGAGTTCCGTAGTGGCTGGTAAAGTTCCGTAGGGCCCTGTGGGGTTCTGTATGGACCTGTAGGGTTCCGTAGGGGCCTGCAGGGTTCCATAAGTGCCCGCAGGTGTCTGTAGGGTTCCGTAGGGGTCTGTAGGGTTCCGTAGGCACCTGCAGTGTTCTGTAGGAGCCCATAGGGTTTTAGTGAGGTTCTGTTGTGTTGCTAAGGGTCTTGTAGAGTGCTGTCGGGTCCTGGAGTATTCTGTAGGGTTCAGGAGGGGCTGGTAGGGTTCCGTCGAAATCTGAAGGGTTCCCTAGGGGCCTGTAGAGGCCCGTAGATTTCCGTAGGGGCCTGTAGAGTTATGTAAGTGCCCGCAGGGGTTGGTAGGAGCTTGTAGGGTGCCATATGTTTCCGGAGGGTTGTGTAGGGTTCCGTAGGGGCCTGTGGTGTTCCCTAGGGGCCTGTAGAGTCTCGTACAGTTTCGGTAGGGTCCTGTAGGTTTCCATAAGCGCCCGCAGAGGTCTGAAGGGGCCCGTACTGTTCCGTAAGGATCCATAGGGTTCCGTAGAGCTTCGTAGGTTCCCTAGAGGCCTGTGGAGTACCGCAGGAGCCAGTAGTGTTCCGTAGGGTCCTCTAGGGTTGAGTAAGTGCCCGCAGGAGTCTGTAGGAATCCGTGGGATTCTGTAAGGTTCTGGAGGGTTCTGCAGGGTTCCGTAGGGGCCCGTAGAGTTCCGTAGTGGCTGGTAAAGTTCCCTAGGGCCCTGTACCGTTCCGTAACTGCCTGCAAGGGTCTTTAGGCTTCCGTAGGGGCTGGTAGGGTTCCATAAAGTTCCGTGGGTTCCTGCAGAGTTCTGCAAGTGCCCGCAAGGGCCTGTAGGGGCGCACAGTGTTTCTGCCAGGTTCCGTAGAGTTCCGTAGGGGCCATATTTTTCTGTAGTGGCTGGTAGTATTCTGTAGGGGTCTGTAGGTTTCCGTAGGCACCTGCAGTGTTCTGTAGGAGCCCATAGGGTTTTAGTGAGGTTCCGTTGTGTTGCTAAGGGTCTTGTAGAGTGCTGTCGGGTCCTGGAGTATTCTGTAGGGTTCCAGAGGGGCTGGTAGGGTTCCGTCGAAATCTGTAGGGTTCCCTAGGGGCCCATAGAGTCCCGTAGATTTCCGTAGGGACCTGTAGGGTTGTGTAAGTGCCCGCAGAAGTCTGTAGGAGTCTGTGGGATTCTGTAAGGTTCCGGAGGGTTCTGCAGGGTTCCGTAGGGACCCGTAGAGTTCCGTAGTGGCTGGTAAAGTTCCGTAGGGCCCTGTGGGGTTCTGTATGGACCTGTAGGGTTCCGTAGGGGCCTGCAGGGTTCCATAAGTGCCCGCAGGTGTCTGTAGGGTTCCGTAGGGGTCTGTAGGGTTCCGTAGGCACCTGCAGTGTTCTGTAGGAGCCCATAGGGTTTTAGTGAGGTTCCGTTGTGTTGCTAAGGGTCTTGTAGAGTGCTGTCGGGTCCTGGAGTATTCTGTAGGGTTCCAGAGGGCCTCATAGGGTTCCATCGAAATCTGAAGGGTTCCCTAGGGGCCCATAGAGTCCCGTAGATTTCCGTAGGGACCTGTAGGGTTGTGTAAGTGCCCGCAGGGGTTGGTAGGAGCTTGTAGGGTGCCATATGTTTCCGGAGGGTTGTGTAGGGTTCCGTAGGGGCCTGTGGTGTTCCCTAGGGGCCTGTAGAGTCTCGTACAGTTTCGGTAGGGTCCTGTAGGTTTCCATAAGCGCCCGCAGAGGTCTGAAGGGGCCCGTACTGTTCCGTAAGGATCCATAGGGTTCCGTAGAGCTTCGTAGGTTCCCTAGAGGCCTGTGGAGTACCGCAGGAGCCAGTAGTGTTCCGTAGGGTCCTCTAGGGTTGAGTAAGTGCCCGCAGGAGTCTGTAGGAATCCGTGGGATTCTGTAAGGTTCTGGAGGGTTCTGCAGGGTTCCGTAGGGGCCCGTAGAGTTCCGTAGTGGCTGGTAAAGTTCCCTAGGGCCCTGTACCGTTCCGTAACTGCCTGCAAGGGTCTTTAGGCTTCCGTAGGGGCTGGTAGGGTTCCATAAAGTTCCGTGGGTTCCTGCAGAGTTCTGCAAGTGCCCGCAAGGGCCTGTAGGGGCGCACAGTGTTTCTGCCAGGTTCCGTAGAGTTCCGTAGGGGCCATATTTTTCTGTAGTGGCTGGTAGTATTCTGTAGGGGTCTGTAGGTTTCCGTAGGCACCTGCAGTGTTCTGTAGGAGCCCATAGGGTTTTAGTGAGGTTCCGTTGTGTTGCTAAGGGTCTTGTAGAGTGCTGTCGGGTCCTGGAGTATTCTGTAGGGTTCCAGAGGGGCTCGTAGGGTTCCATCGAAATCTGTAGGGTTCCCTAGGGGCCCATAGAGTCCCGTCGATTTCCGTAGGGACCTGTAGGGTTGTGTAAGTGCCCGCAGAAGTCTGTAGGAGTCTGTGGGATTCTGTAAGGTTCCGGAGGGTTCTGCAGGGTTCCGTAGGGGCCCGTAGAGTTCCGTAGTGGCTGGTAAAGTTCCGTAGGGCCCTGTGGGGTTCTGTATGGACCTGTAGGGTTCCGTAGGGGCCTGCAGGGTTCCGTAAGTGCCCGCAGGTGTCTGTAGGGTTCCGTAGGGGTCTGTAGGGTTCCGTAGGCACCTGCAGTGTTCTGTAGGAGCCCATAGGGTTTTAGTGAGGTTCCGTTGTGTTGCTAAGGGTCTTGTAGAGTGCTGTCGGGTCCTGGAGTATTCTGTAGGGTTCCAGAGGGCCTCATAGGGTTCCATCGAAATCTGAAGGGTTCCCTAGGGGCCCATAGAGTCCCGTAGATTGCCGCTGGGACCTGTAGGGTTGTGTAAGTGCCCGCAGGGGTTGGTAGGAGTCTGTGGGATTCTGTAAGGTTCTGGAGGGTTCTGCAGGGTTCCGTAGGGACCCGTAGAGTTCCGTAGTGGCTGGTAAAGTTCCGTAGGGCCCTGTGGGGTTCTGTATGGACCTGTAGGGTTCCGTAGGGGCCTGCAGGGTTCCATAAGTGCCCGCAGGTGTCTGTAGGGTTCCGTAGGGGTCTGTAGGGTTCCGTAGGCACCTGCAGTGTTCTGTAGGAGCCCATAGGGTTTTAGTGAGGTTCTGTTGTGTTGCTAAGGGTCTTGTAGAGTGCTGTCGGGTCCTGGAGTATTCTGTAGGGTTCCAGAGGGGCTGGTAGGGTTCCGTCGAAATCTGAAGGGTTCCCTAGGGGCCTGTAGAGTCCCGTAGATTTCCGTAGGGGCCTGTAGAGTTATGTAAGTGCCCGCAGGGGTTGGTAGGAGCTTGTAGGGTGCCATATGTTTCCGGAGGGTTGTGTAGGGTTCCGTAGGGGCCTGTGGTGTTCCCTAGGGGCCTGTAGAGTCTCGTACAGTTTCGGTAGGGTCCTGTAGGTTTCCATAAGCGCCCGCAGAGGTCTGAAGGGGCCCGTACTGTTCCGTAAGGATACATAGGGTTCCGTAGAGCTTCGTAGGTTCCCTAGAGGCCTGTGGAGTACCGCAGGAGCCAGTAGTGTTCCGTAGGGTCCTCTAGGGTTGAGTAAGTGCCCGCAGGAGTCTGTAGGAATCCGTGGGATTCTGTAAGGTTCTGGAGGGTTCTGCAGGGTTCCGTAGGGGCCCGTAGAGTTCCGTAGTGGCTGGTAAAGTTCCGTAGGGCCCTGTGGGGTTCTGTATGGACCTGTAGGGTTCCGTAGGGGCCTGCAGGGTTCCGTAAGTGCCCGCAGGTGTCTGTAGGGTTCCGTAGGGGTCTGTAGGGTTCCGTAGGCACCTGCAGTGTTCTGTAGGAGCCCATAGGGTTTTAGTGAGGTTCCGTTGTGTTGCTAAGGGTCTTGTAGAGTGCTGTCGGGTCCTGGAGTATTCTGTAGGGTTCCAGAGGGCCTCATAGGGTTCCATCGAAATCTGAAGGGTTCCCTAGGGGCCCATAGAGTCCCGTAGATTGCCGTTGGGACCTGTAGGGTTGTGTAAGTGCCCGCAGGGGTTGGTAGGAGTCTGTGGGATTCTGTAAGGTTCTGGAGGGTTCTGCAGGTTTCCGTAGGGACCCGTAGAGTTCCGTAGTGGCTGGTAAAGTTCCCTAGGGCCCTGTACCGTTCCGTAACTGCCTGCAAGGGTCTTTAGGCTTCCGTAGGGGCTGGTAGGGTTCCATAAAGTTCCGTGGGTTCCTGCAGAGTTCTGCAAGTGCCCGCAAGGGCCTGTAGGGGCGCACAGTGTTTCTGCCAGGTTCCGTAGAGTTCCGTAGGGGCCATATTTTTCTGTAGTGGCTGGTAGTATTCTGTAGGGGTCTGTAGGTTTCCGTAGGCACCTGCAGTGTTCTGTAGGAGCCCATAGGGTTTTAGTGAGGTTCCGTTGTGTTGCTAAGGGTCTTGTAGAGTGCTGTCGGGTCCTGGAGTATTCTGTAGGGTTCCAGAGGGGCTCGTAGGGTTCCGTCGAAATCTGTAGGGTTCCCTAGGGGCCCATAGAGTCCCGTAGATTTCCGTAGGGACCTGTAGGGTTGTGTAAGTGCCCGCAGAAGTCTGTAGGAGTCTGTGGGATTCTGTAAGGTTCCGGAGGGTTCTGCAGGGTTCCGTAGGGGCCCGTAGAGTTCCGTAGTGGCTGGTAAAGTTCCGTAGGGCCCTGTGGGGTTCTGTATGGACCTGTAGGGTTCCGTAGGGGCCTGCAGGGTTCCATAAGTGCCCGCAGGGGTCTGTAGGGTTCCGTAGGGGTCTGTAGGGTTCCGTAGGCACCTGCAGTGTTCTGTAGGAGCCCATAGGGTTTTAGTGAGGTTCCGTTGTGTTGCTAAGGGTCTTGTAGAGTGCTGTCGGGTCCTGGAGTATTCTGTAGGGTTCCAGAGGGCCTCATAGGGTTCCATCGAAATCTGAAGGGTTCCCTAGGGGCCCATAGAGTCCCGTAGATTTCCGTAGGGACCTGTAGGGTTCTGTAAGTGCCCGCAGGGGTTGGTAGGAGCTTGTAGGGTGCCATATGTTTCCGGAGGGTTGTGTAGGGTTCCGTAGGGGCCTGTGGTGTTCCCTAGGGGCCTGTAGAGTCTCGTACAGTTTCGGTAGGGTCCTGTAGGTTTCCATAAGCGCCCGCAGAGGTCTGAAGGGGCCCGTACTGTTCCGTAAGGATCCATAGGGTTCCGTAGAGCTTCGCAGGTTCCCTAGAGGCCTCTGGAGTACCGCAGGAGCCAGTAGTGTTCCGTAGGGTCCTCTAGGGTTGAGTAAGTGCCCGCAGGAGTCTGTAGGAATCCGTGGGATTCTGTAAGGTTCTGGAGGGTTCTGCAGGGTTCCGTAGGGGCCCGTAGAGTTCCGTAGTGGCTGGTAAAGTTCCCTAGGGCCCTGTACCGTTCCGTAACTGCCTGCAAGGGTCTTTAGGCTTCCGTAGGGGCTGGTAGGGTTCCATAAAGTTCCGTGGGTTCCTGCAGAGTTCTGCAAGTGCCCGCAAGGGCCTGTAGGGGCGCACAGTGTTTCTGCCAGGTTCCGTAGAGTTCCGTAGGGGCCATATTTTTCTGTAGTGGCTGGTAGTATTCTGTAGGGGTCTGTAGGTTTCCGTAGGCACCTGCAGTGTTCTGTAGGAGCCCATAGGGTTTTAGTGAGGTTCCGTTGTGTTGCTAAGGGTCTTGTAGAGTGCTGTCGGGTCCTGGAGTATTCTGTAGGGTTCCAGAGGGGCTCGTAGGGTTCCGTCGAAATCTGTAGGGTTCCCTAGGGGCCCATAGAGTCCCGTAGATTTCCGTAGGGACCTGTAGGGTTGTGTAAGTGCCCGCAGAAGTCTGTAGGAGTCTGTGGGATTCTGTAAGGTTCCGGAGGGTTCTGCAGGGTTCCGTAGGGGCCCGTAGAGTTCCGTAGTGGCTGGTAAAGTTCCGTAGGGCCCTGTGGGGTTCTGTATGGACCTGTAGGGTTCCGTAGGGGCCTGCAGGGTTCCGTAAGTGCCCGCAGGTGTCTGTAGGGTTCCGTAGGGGTCTGTAGGGTTCCGTAGGCACCTGCAGTGTTCTGTAGGAGCCCATAGGGTTTTAGTGAGGTTCCGTTGTGTTGCTAAGGGTCTTGTAGAGTGCTGTCGGGTCCTGGAGTATTCTGTAGGGTTCCAGAGGGCCTCATAGGGTTCCATCGAAATCTGAAGGGTTCCCTAGGGGCCCATAGAGTCCCGTAGATTTCCGTAGGGACCTGTAGGGTTGTGTAAGTGCCCGCAGGGGTTGGTAGGAGTCTGTGGGATTCTGTAAGGTTCTGGAGGGTTCTGCAGGGTTCCGTAGGGACCCGTAGAGTTCCGTAGTGGCTGGTAAAGTTCCGTAGGGCCCTGTGGGGTTCTGTATGGACCTGTAGGGTTCCGTAGGGGCCTGCAGGGTTCCATAAGTGCCCGCAGGTGTCTGTAGGGTTCCGTAGGGGTCTGTAGGGTTCCGTAGGCACCTGCAGTGTTCTGTAGGAGCCCATAGGGTTTTAGTGAGGTTCTGTTGTGTTGCTAAGGGTCTTGTAGAGTGCTGTCGGGTCCTGGAGTATTCTGTAGGGTTCCAGAGGGGCTCGTAGGGTTCCGTCGAAATCTGAAGGGTTCCCTAGGGGCCCGTAGAGTCCCGTAGATTTCTGTAGGGGCCTGTAGAGTTATGTAAGTGCCCGCAGGGGTTGGTAGGAGCTTGTAGGGTGCCATATGTTTCCGGAGGGTTGTGTAGGGTTCCGTAGGGGCCTGTGGTGTTCCCTAGGGGCCTGTAGAGTCTCGTACAGTTTCGGTAGGGTCCTGTAGGTTTCCATAAGCGCCCGCAGAGGTCTGAAGGGGCCCGTACTGTTCCGTAAGGATCCATAGGGTTCCGTAGAGCTTCGTAGGTTCCCTAGAGGCCTGTGGAGTACCGCAGGAGCCAGTAGTGTTCCGTAGGGTCCTCTAGGGTTGAGTAAGTGCCCGCAGGAGTCTGTAGGAATCCGTGGGATTCTGTAAGGTTCTGGAGGGTTCTGCAGGGTTCCGTAGGGGCCCGTAGAGTTCCGTAGTGGCTGGTAAAGTTCCCTAGGGCCCTGTACCGTTCCGTAACTGCCTGCAATGGTCTTTAGGCTTCCGTAGGGGCTGGTAGGGTTCCATAAAGTTCCGTGGGTTCCTGCAGAGTTCTGCAAGTGCCCGCAAGGGCCTGTAGGGGCGCACAGTGTTTCTGCCAGGTTCCGTAGAGTTCCGTAGGGGCCATATTTTTCTGTAGTGGCTGGTAGTATTCTGTAGGGGTCTGTAGGTTTCCGTAGGCACCTGCAGTGTTCTGTAGGAGCCCATAGGGTTTTAGTGAGGTTCCGTTGTGTTGCTAAGGGTCTTGTAGAGTGCTGTCGGGTCCTGGAGTATTCTGTAGGGTTCCAGAGGGCCTCATAGGGTTCCATCGAAATCTGAAGGGTTCCCTAGGGGCCCATAGAGTCCCGTAGATTTCCGTAGGGACCTGTAGGGTTGTTTAAGTGCCCGCAGAAGTCTGTAGGAGTCTGTGGGATTCTGTAAGGTTCCGGAGGGTTCTGCAGGGTTCCGTAGGGGCCCGTAGAGTTCCGTAGTGGCTGGTAAAGTTCCGTAGGGCCCTGTGGGGTTCTGTATGGACCTGTAGGGTTCCGTAGGGGCCTGCAGGGTTCCGTAAGTGCCCGCAGGTGTCTGTAGGGTTCCGTAGGGGTCTGTAGGGTTCCGTAGGCACCTGCAGTGTTCTGTAGGAGCCCATAGGGTTTTAGTGAGGTTCCGTTGTGTTGCTAAGGGTCTTGTAGAGTGCTGTCGGGTCCTGGAGTATTCTGTAGGGTTCCAGAGGGGCTCGTAGGGTTCCATCGAAATCTATAGGGTTCCCTAGGGGCCCATAGAGTCCCGTAGATTTCCGTAGGGACCTGTAGGGTTGTGTAAGTGCCCACAGAAGTCTGTAGGAGTCTGTGGGATTCTGTAAGGTTCTGGAGGGTTCTGCAGGGTTCCGTAGGGACCCGTAGAGTTCCGTAGTGGCTGGTAAAGTTCCGTAGGGCCCTGTGGGGTTCTGTATGGACCTGTAGGGTTCCGTAGGGGCCTGCAGGGTTCCGTAAGTGCCCGCAGGTGTCTGTAGCGATCCGTAGGGGCCTGCAGGGATCCGTAGGCACCTGCAGTGTTCTGTAGGAGCCCATAGGGTTTTAGTGAGGTTCCGTTGTGTTGCTAAGGGTCTTGTAGAGTGCTGTCGGGTCCTGGAGTATTCTGTAGGGTTCCAGAGGGGCTGGTAGGGTTCCGTTGAAATCTGAAGGGTTCCCTAGGGGCCCGTAGAGTCCCGTAGATTTCCGTAGGGGCCTGTAGGGTTATGTAAGTGCCCGCAGGGGTTTGTAGGAGCTTGTAGGGTGCCATATGTTTCCGGAGGGTTGTGTAGGGTTCCGTAGGGGCCTGTGGTGTTCCCTAGGGGCCTGTAGAGTCTCGTACAGTTTCGGTAGGGTCCTGTAGGTTTCCATAAGCGCCCGCAGAGGTCTGAAGGGGCCCGTACTGTTCCGTAAGGATCCATAGGGTTCCGTAGAGCTTCGTAGGTTCCCTAGAGGCCTGTGGAGTACCGCAGGAGCCAGTAGTGTTCCGTAGGGTCCTCTAGGGTTGAGTAAGTGCCCGCAGGAGTCTGTAGGAATCCGTGGGATTCTGTAAGGTTCTGGAGGGTTCTGCAGGGTTCCGTAGGGGCCCGTAGAGTTCTGTAGTGGCTGGTAAAGTTCCCTAGGGCCCTGTACCGTTCCGTAACTGCCTGCAAGGGTCTTTAGGCTTCCGTAGGGGCTGGTAGGGTTCCATAAAGTTCCGTGGGTTCCTGCAGAGTTCTGCAAGTGCCCGCAAGGGCCTGTAGGGGCGCACAGTGTTTCTGCCAGGTTCCGTAGAGTTCCGTAGGGGCCATATTTTTCTGTAGTGGCTGGTAGTATTCTGTAGGGGTCTGTAGGTTTCCGTAGGCACCTGCAGTGTTCTGTAGGAGCCCATAGGGTTTTAGTGAGGTTCCGTTGTGTTGCTAAGGGTCTTGTAGAGTGCTGTCGGGTCCTGGAGTATTCTGTAGGGTTCCAGAGGGGCTCGTAGGGTTCCGTCGAAATCTGAAGGGTTCCCTAGGGGCCCATAGAGTCCCGTAGATTTCCGTAGGGACCTGTAGGGTTGTGTAAGTGCCCGCAGAAGTCTGTAGGAGTCTGTGGGATTCTGTAAGGTTCCGGAGGGTTCTGCAGGGTTCCGTAGGGGCCCGTAGAGTTCCGTAGTGGCTGGTAAAGTTCCGTAGGGCCCTGTGGGGTTCTGTATGGACCTGTAGGGTTCCGTAGGGGCCTGCAGGGTTCCATAAGTGCCCGCAGGTGTCTGTAGGGTTCCGTAGGGGTCTGTAGGGTGCCGTAGGCACCTGCAGTGTTCTGTAGGAGCCCATAGGGTTTTAGTGAGGTTCTGTTGTGTTGCTAAGGGTCTTGTAGAGTGCTGTCGGGTCCTGGAGTATTCTGTAGGGTTCCAGAGGGCCTCATAGGGTTCCATCGAAATCTGAAGGGTTCCCTAGGGGCCCATAGAGTCCCGTAGATTTCCGTAGGGACCTGTAGGGTTGTGTAAGTGCCCGCAGGGGTTGGTAGGAGTCTGTGGGATTCTGTAAGGTTCTGGAGGGTTCTGCAGGGTTCCGTAGGGACCTGTAGAGTTCCGTAGTGGCTGGGAAAGTTCCGTAGGGCCCTGTGGGGTTCTGTATGGACCTGTAGGGTTCCGTAGGGGCCTGCAGGGTTCCATAAGTGCCCGCAGGTGTCTGTAGGGTTCCGTAGGGGTCTGTAGGGTTCCGTAGGCACCTGCAGTGTTCTGTAGGAGCCCATAGGGTTTTAGTGAGGTTCTGTTGTGTTGCTAAGGGTCTTGTAGAGTGCTGTTGGGTCCTGGAGTATTCTGTAGGGTTCCAGAGGGGCTGGTAGGGTTCCGTCGAAATCTGAAGGGTTCCCTAGGGGCCTGTAGAGTCCCGTAGATTTCCGTAGGGGCCTGTAGAGTTATGTAAGTGCCCGCAGGGGTTGGTAGGAGCTTGTAGGGTGCCATATGTTTCCGGAGGGTTGTGTAGGGTTCCGTAGGGGCCTGTGGTGTTCCCTAGGGGCCTGTAGAGTCTCGTACAGTTTCGGTAGGGTCCTGTAGGTTTCCATAAGCGCCCGCAGAGGTCTGAAGGGGCCCGTACTGTTCCGTAAGGATCCATAGGGTTCCGTAGAGCTTCGTAGGTTCCCTAGAGGCCTCTGGAGTACCGCAGGAGCCAGTAGTGTTCCGTAGGGTCCTCTAGGGTTGAGTAAGTGCCCGCAGGAGTCTGTAGGAATCCGTGGGATTCTGTAAGGTTCTGGAGGGTTCTGCAGGGTTCCGTAGGGGCCCGTAGAGTTCCGTAGTGGCTGGTAAAGTTCCCTAGGGCCCTGTACCGTTCCGTAACTGCCTGCAAGGGTCTTTAGGCTTCCGTAGGGGCTGGTAGGGTTCCATAAAGTTCCGTGGGTTCCTGCAGAGTTCTGCAAGTGCCCGCAAGGGCCTGTAGGGGCGCACAGTGTTTCTGCCAGGTTCCGTAGAGTTCCGTAGGGGCCATATTTTTCTGTAGTGGCTGGTAGTATTCTGTAGGGGTCTGTAGGTTTCCGTAGGCACCTGCAGTGTTCTGTAGGAGCCCATAGGGTTTTAGTGAGGTTCCGTTGTGTTGCTAAGGGTCTTGTAGAGTGCTGTCGGGTCCTGGAGTATTCTGTAGGGTTCCAGAGGGGCTCGTAGGGTTCCATCGAAATCTATAGGGTTCCCTAGGGGCCCATAGAGTCCCGTAGATTTCCGTAGGGACCTGTAGGGTTGTGTAAGTGCCCGCAGAAGTCTGTAGGAGTCTGTGGGATTCTGTAAGGTTCCGGAGGGTTCTGCAGGGTTCCGTAGGGACCCGTAGAGTTCCGTAGTGGCTGGTAAAGTTCCGTAGGGCCCTGTGGGGTTCTGTATGGACCTGTAGGGTTCCGTAGGGGCCTGCAGGGTTCCGTAAGTGCCTGCAGGTGTCTGTAGGGATCCGTAGGGGCCTGCAGGGATCCGTAGGCACCTGCAGTGTTCTGTAGGAGCCCATAGGGTTTTAGTGAGGTTCTGTTGTGTTGCTAAGGGTCTTGTAGAGTGCTGTCGGGTCCTGGAGTATTCTGTAGGGTTCCAGAGGGGCTGGTAGGGTTCCGTCGAAATCTGAAGGGTTCCCTAGGGGCCCGTAGAGTCCCGTAGATTTCCGTAGGGGCCTGTAGGGTTATGTAAGTGCCCGCAGGGGTTGGTAGGAGCTTGTAGGGTGCCATATGTTTCCGGAGGGTTGTGTAGGGTTCCGTAGGGGCCTGTGGTGTTCCCTAGGGGCCTGTAGAGTCTCGTACAGTTTCGGTAGGGTCCTGTAGGTTTCCATAAGCGCCCGCAGAGGTCTGAAGGGGCCCGTACTGTGCCGTAAGGATCCATAGGGTTCCGTAGAGCTTCGTAGGTTCCCTAGAGGCCTGTGGAGTACCGCAGGAGCCAGTAGTGTTCCGTAGGGTCCTCTAGGGTTGAGTAAGTGCCCGCAGGAGTCTGTAGGAATCCGTGGGATTCTGTAAGGTTCTGGAGGGTTCTGCAGGGTTCCGTAGGGGCCCGTAGAGTTCCGTAGTGGCTGGTAAAGTTCCCTAGGGCCCTGTACCGTTCCGTAACTGCCTGCAAGGGTCTTTAGGCTTCCGTAGGGGCTGGTAGGGTTCCATAAAGTTCCGTGGGTTCCTGCAGAGTTCTGCAAGTGCCCGCAAGGGCCTGTAGGGGCGCACAGTGTTTCTGCCAGGTTCCGTAGAGTTCCGTAGGGGCCATATTTTTCTGTAGTGGCTGGTAGTATTCTGTAGGGGTCTGTAGGTTTCCGTAGGCACCTGCAGTGTTCTGTAGGAGCCCATAGGGTTTTAGTGAGGTTCCGTTGTGTTGCTAAGGGTCTTGTAGAGTGCTGTCGGGTCCTGGAGTATTCTGTAGGGTTCCAGAGGGGCTCGTAGGGTTCCGTCGAAATCTGTAGGGTTCCCTAGGGGCCCATAGAGTCCCGTAGATTTCCGTAGGGACCTGTAGGGTTGTGTAAGTGCCCGCAGAAGTCTGTAGGAGTCTGTGGGATTCTGTAAGGTTCCGGAGGGTTCTGCAGGGTTCCGTAGGGGCCCGTAGAGTTCCGTAGTGGCTGGTAAAGTTCCGTAGGGCCCTGTGGGGTTCTGTATGGACCTGTAGGGTTCCGTAGGGGCCTGCAGGGTTCCGTAAGTGCCCGCAGGTGTCTGTAGGGTTCCGTAGGGGTCTGTAGGGTGCCGTAGGCACCTGCAGTTTTCTGTAGGAGCCCATAGGGTTTTAGTGAGGTTCCGTTGTGTTGCTAAGGGTCTTGTAGAGTGCTGTCGGGTCCTGGAGTATTCTGTAGGGTTCCAGAGGGCCTCATAGGGTTCCATCGAAATCTGAAGGGTTCCCTAGGGGCCCGTAGAGTCCCGTAGATTTCCGTAGGGACCTGTAGGGTTGTGTAAGTGCCCGCAGGGGTTGGTAGGAGCTTGTAGGGTGCCATATGTTTCCGGAGGGTTGTGTAGGGTTCCGTAGGGGCCTGTGGTGTTCCCTAGGGGCCTGTAGAGTCTCGTACAGTTTCGGTAGGGTCCTGTAGGTTTCCATAAGCGCCCGCAGAGGTCTGAAGGGGCCCGTACTGTTCCGTAAGGATCCATAGGGTTCCGTAGAGCTTCGTAGGTTCCCTAGAGGCCTGTGGAGTACCGCAGGAGCCAGTAGTGTTCCGTAGGGTCCTCTAGGGTTGAGTAAGTGCCCGCAGGAGTCTGTAGGAATCCGTGGGATTCTGTAAGGTTCTGGAGGGTTCTGCAGGGTTCCGTAGGGGCCCGTAGAGTTCCGTAGTGGCTGGTAAAGTTCCCTAGGGCCCTGTACCGTTCCGTAACTGCCTGCAAGCGTCTTTAGGCTTCCGTAGGGGCTGGTAGGGTTCCATAAAGTTCCGTGGGTTCCTGCAGAGTTCTGCAAGTGCCCGCAAGGGCCTGTAGGGGCGCACAGTGTTTCTGCCAGGTTCCGTAGAGTTCCGTAGGGGCCATATTTTTCTGTAGTGGCTGGTAGTATTCTGTAGGGGTCTGTAGGTTTCCGTAGGCACCTGCAGTGTTCTGTAGGAGCCCATAGGGTTTTAGTGAGGTTCCGTTGTGTTGCTAAGGGTCTTGTAGAGTGCTGTCGGGTCCTGGAGTATTCTGTAGGGTTCCAGAGGGGCTCGCAGGGTTCCGTCGAAATCTGTAGGGTTCCCTAGGGGCCCATAGAGTCCCGTAGATTTCCGTAGGGACCTGTAGGGTTGTGTAAGTGCCCGCAGAAGTCTGTAGGAGTCTGTGGGATTCTGTAAGGTTCCGGAGGGTTCTGCAGGGTTCCGTAGGGGCCCGTAGAGTTCCGTAGTGGCTGGTAAAGTTCCGTAGGGCCCTGTGGGGTTCTGTATGGACCTGTAGGGTTCCGTAGGGGCCTGCAGGGTTCCGTAAGTGCCCGCAGGTGTCTGTAGGGTTCCGTAGGGGTCTGTAGGGTGCCGTAGGCACCTGCAGTGTTCTGTAGGAGCCCATAGGGTTTTAGTGAGGTTCCGTTGTGTTGCTAAGGGTCTTGTAGAGTGCTGTCGGGTCCTGGAGTATTCTGTAGGGTTCCAGAGGGCCTCATAGGGTTCCATCGAAATCTGAAGGGTTCCCTAGGGGCCCATAGAGTCCCGTAGATTGCCGTTGGGACCTGTAGGGTTGTGTAAGTGCCCGCAGGGGTTGGTAGGAGTCTGTGGGATTCTGTAAGGTTCTGGAGGGTTCTGCAGGGTTCCGTAGGGACCCGTAGAGTTCCGTAGTGGCTGGTAAAGTTCCGTAGGGCCCTGTGGGGTTCTGTATGGACCTGTAGGGTTCCGTAGGGGCCTGCAGGGTTCCATAAGTGCCCGCAGGTGTCTGTAGGGTTCCGTAGGGGTCTGTAGGGTGCCGTAGGCACCTGCAGTGTTCTGTAGGAGCCCATAGGGTTTTAGTGAGGTTCCGTTGTGTTGCTAAGGGTCTTGTAGAGTGCTGTCGGGTCCTGGAGTATTCTGTAGGGTTCCAGAGGGGCTGGTAGGGTTCCGTCGAAATCTGTAGGGTTCCCTAGGGGCCCATAGAGTCCCGTAGATTTCCGTAGGGACCTGTAGGGTTGTGTAAGTGCCCGCAGAAGTCTGTAGGAGTCTGTGGGATTCTGTAAGGTTCCGGAGGGTTCTGCAGGGTTCCGTAGGGGCCCGTAGAGTTCCGTAGTGGCTGGTAAAGTTCCGTAGGGCCCTGTGGGGTTCTGTATGGACCTGTAGGGTTCCGTAGGGGCCTGCAGGGTTCCGTAAGTGCCCGCAGGTGTCTGTAGGGTTCCGTAGGGGTCTGTAGGGTGCCGTAGGCACCTGCAGTGTTCTGTAGGAGCCCATAGGGTTTTAGTGAGGTTCCGTTGTGTTGCTAAGGGTCTTGTAGAGTGCTGTCGGGTCCTGGAGTATTCTGTAGGGTTCCAGAGGGCCTCATAGGGTTCCATCGAAATCTGAAGGGTTCCCTAGGGGCCCGTAGAGTCCCGTAGATTTCCGTAGGGACCTGTAGGGTTGTGTAAGTGCCCGCAGGGGTTGGTAGGAGCTTGTAGGGTGCCATATGTTTCCGGAGGGTTGTGTAGGGTTCCGTAGGGGCCTGTGGTGTTCCCTAGGGGCCTGTAGAGTCTCGTACAGTTTCGGTAGGGTCCTGTAGGTTTCCATAAGCGCCCGCAGAGGTCTGAAGGGGCCCGTACTGTTCCGTAAGGATCCATAGGGTTCCGTAGAGCTTCGTAGGTTCCCTAGAGGCCTGTGGAGTACCGCAGGAGCCAGTAGTGTTCCGTAGGGTCCTCTAGGGTTGAGTAAGTGCCCGCAGGAGTCTGTAGGAATCCGTGGGATTCTGTAAGGTTCTGGAGGGTTCTGCAGGGTTCCGTAGGGGCCCGTAGAGTTCCGTAGTGGCTGGTAAAGTTCCCTAGGGCCCTGTACCGTTCCGTAACTGCCTGCAAGGGTCTTTAGGCTTCCGTAGGGGCTGGTAGGGTTCCATAAAGTTCCGTGGGTTCCTGCAGAGTTCTGCAAGTGCCCGCAAGGGCCTGTAGGGGCGCACAGTGTTTCTGCCAGGTTCCGTAGAGTTCCGTAGGGGCCATATTTTTCTGTAGTGGCTGGTAGTATTCTGTAGGGGTCTGTAGGTTTCCGTAGGCACCTGCAGTGTTCTGTAGGAGCCCATAGGGTTTTAGTGAGGTTCCGTTGTGTTGCTAAGGGTCTTGTAGAGTGCTGTCGGGTCCTGGAGTATTCTGTAGGGTTCCAGAGGGGCTCGCAGGGTTCCGTCGAAATCTGTAGGGTTCCCTAGGGGCCCATAGAGTCCCGTAGATTTCCGTAGGGACCTGTAGGGTTGTGTAAGTGCCCGCAGAAGTCTGTAGGAGTCTGTGGGATTCTGTAAGGTTCCGGAGGGTTCTGCAGGGTTCCGTAGGGGCCCGTAGAGTTCCGTAGTGGCTGGTAAAGTTCCGTAGGGCCCTGTGGGGTTCTGTATGGACCTGTAGGGTTCCGTAGGGGCCTGCAGGGTTCCGTAAGTGCCCGCAGGTGTCTGTAGGGTTCCGTAGGGGTCTGTAGGGTTCCGTAGGCACCTGCAGTGTTCTGTAGGAGCCCATAGGGTTTTAGTGAGGTTCCGTTGTGTTGCTAAGGGTCTTGTAGAGTGCTGTCGGGTCCTGGAGTATTCTGTAGGGTTCCAGAGGGCCTCATAGGGTTCCATCGAAATCTGAAGGGTTCCCTAGGGGCCCATAGAGTCCCGTAGATTGCCGTTGGGACCTGTAGGGTTGTGTAAGTGCCCGCAGGGGTTGGTAGGAGTCTGTGGGATTCTGTAAGGTTCTGGAGGGTTCTGCAGGGTTCCGTAGGGACCCGTAGAGTTCCGTAGTGGCTGGTAAAGTTCCGTAGGGCCCTGTGGGGTTCTGTATGGACCTGTAGGGTTCCGTAGGGGCCTGCAGGGTTCCATAAGTGCCCGCAGGTGTCTGTAGGGTTCCGTAGGGGTCTGTAGGGTTCCGTAGGCACCTGCAGTGTTCTGTAGGAGCCCATAGGGTTTTAGTGAGGTTCTGTTGTGTTGCTAAGGGTCTTGTAGAGTGCTGTCGGGTCCTGGAGTATTCTGTAGGGTTCAGGAGGGGCTGGTAGGGTTCCGTCGAAATCTGAAGGGTTCCCTAGGGGCCTGTAGAGTCCCGTAGATTTCCGTAGGGGCCTGTAGAGTTATGTAAGTGCCCGCAGGGGTTGGTAGGAGCTTGTAGGGTGCCATATGTTTCCGGAGGGTTGTGTAGGGTTCCGTAGGGGCCTGTGGTGTTCCCTAGGGGCCTGTAGAGTCTCGTACAGTTTCGGTAGGGTCCTGTAGGTTTCCATAAGCGCCCGCAGAGGTCTGAAGGGGCCCGTACTGTTCCGTAAGGATCCATAGGGTTCCGTAGAGCTTCGTAGGTTCCCTAGAGGCCTCTGGAGTACCGCAGGAGCCAGTAGTGTTCCGTAGGGTCCTCTAGGGTTGAGTAAGTGCCCGCAGGAGTCTGTAGGAATCCGTGGGATTCTGTAAGGTTCTGGAGGGTTCTGCAGGGTTCCGTAGGGGCCCGTAGAGTTCCGTAGTGGCTGGTAAAGTTCCCTAGGGCCCTGTACCGTTCCGTAACTGCCTGCAAGGGTCTTTAGGCTTCCGTAGGGGCTGGTAGGGTTCCATAAAGTTCCGTGGGTTCCTGCAGAGTTCTGCAAGTGCCCGCAAGGGCCTGTAGGGGCGCACAGTGTTTCTGCCAGGTTCCGTAGAGTTCCGTAGGGGCCATATTTTTCTGTAGTGGCTGGTAGTATTCTGTAGGGGTCTGTAGGTTTCCGTAGGCACCTGCAGTGTTCTGTAGGAGCCCATAGGGTTTTAGTGAGGTTCCGTTGTGTTGCTAAGGGTCTTGTAGAGTGCTGTCGGGTCCTGGAGTATTCTGTAGGGTTCCAGAGGGGCTCGTAGGGTTCCGTCGAAATCTGTAGGGTTCCCTAGGGGCCCATAGAGTCCCGTAGATTTCCGTAGGGACCTGTAGGGTTGTGTAAGTGCCCGCAGAAGTCTGTAGGAGTCTGTGGGATTCTGTAAGGTTCCGGAGGGTTCTGCAGGGTTCCGTAGGGGCCCGTAGAGTTCCGTAGTGGCTGGTAAAGTTCCGTAGGGCCCTGTGGGGTTCTGTATGGACCTGTAGGGTTCCGTAGGGGCCTGCAGGGTTCCGTAAGTGCCCGCAGGTGTCTGTAGGGTTCCGTAGGGGTCTGTAGGGTGCCGTAGGCACCTGCAGTGTTCTGTAGGAGCCCATAGGGTTTTAGTGAGGTTCCGTTGTGTTGCTAAGGGTCTTGTAGAGTGCTGTCGGGTCCTGGAGTATTCTGTAGGGTTCCAGAGGGCCTCATAGGGTTCCATCGAAATCTGAAGGGTTCCCTAGGGGCCCGTAGAGTCCCGTAGATTTCCGTAGGGACCTGTAGGGTTGTGTAAGTGCCCGCAGGGGTTGGTAGGAGCTTGTAGGGTGCCATATGTTTCCGGAGGGTTGTGTAGGGTTCCGTAGGGGCCTGTGGTGTTCCCTAGGGGCCTGTAGAGTCTCGTACAGTTTCGGTAGGGTCCTGTAGGTTTCCATAAGCGCCCGCAGAGGTCTGAAGGGGCCCGTACTGTTCCGTAAGGATCCATAGGGTTCCGTAGAGCTTCGTAGGTTCCCTAGAGGCCTGTGGAGTACCGCAGGAGCCAGTAGTGTTCCGTAGGGTCCTCTAGGGTTGAGTAAGTGCCCGCAGGAGTCTGTAGGAATCCGTGGGATTCTGTAAGGTTCTGGAGGGTTCTGCAGGGTTCCGTAGGGGCCCGTAGAGTTCCGTAGTGGCTGGTAAAGTTCCCTAGGGCCCTGTACCGTTCCGTAACTGCCTGCAAGGGTCTTTAGGCTTCCGTAGGGGCTGGTAGGGTTCCATAAAGTTCCGTGGGTTCCTGCAGAGTTCTGCAAGTGCCCGCAAGGGCCTGTAGGGGCGCACAGTGTTTCTGCCAGGTTCCGTAGAGTTCCGTAGGGGCCATATTTTTCTGTAGTGGCTGGTAGTATTCTGTAGGGGTCTGTAGGTTTCCGTAGGCACCTGCAGTGTTCTGTAGGAGCCCATAGGGTTTTAGTGAGGTTCCGTTGTGTTGCTAAGGGTCTTGTAGAGTGCTGTCGGGTCCTGGAGTATTCTGTAGGGTTCCAGAGGGGCTCGTAGGGTTCCGTCGAAATCTGTAGGGTTCCCTAGGGGCCCATAGAGTCCCGTAGATTTCCGTAGGGACCTGTAGGGTTGTGTAAGTGCCCGCAGAAGTCTGTAGGAGTCTGTGGGATTCTGTAAGGTTCCGGAGGGTTCTGCAGGGTTCCGTAGGGGCCCGTAGAGTTCCGTAGTGGCTGGTAAAGTTCCGTAGGGCCCTGTGGGGTTCTGTATGGACCTGTAGGGTTCCGTAGGGGCCTGCAGGGTTCCGTAAGTGCCCGCAGGTGTCTGTAGGGTTCCGTAGGGGTCTGTAGGGTTCCGTAGGCACCTGCAGTGTTCTGTAGGAGCCCATAGGGTTTTAGTGAGGTTCCGTTGTGTTGCTAAGGGTCTTGTAGAGTGCTGTCGGGTCCTGGAGTATTCTGTAGGGTTCCAGAGGGCCTCATAGGGTTCCATCGAAATCTGAAGGGTTCCCTAGGGGCCCATAGAGTCCCGTAGATTGCCGTTGGGACCTGTAGGGTTGTGTAAGTGCCCGCAGGGGTTGGTAGGAGTCTGTGGGATTCTGTAAGGTTCTGGAGGGTTCTGCAGGGTTCCGTAGGGACCCGTAGAGTTCCGTAGTGGCTGGTAAAGTTCCGTAGGGCCCTGTGGGGTTCTGTATGGACCTGTAGGGTTCCGTAGGGGCCTGCAGGGTTCCATAAGTGCCCGCAGGTGTCTGTAGGGTTCCGTAGGGGTCTGTAGGGTTCCGTAGGCACCTGCAGTGTTCTGTAGGAGCCCATAGGGTTTTAGTGAGGTTCTGTTGTGTTGCTAAGGGTCTTGTAGAGTGCTGTCGGGTCCTGGAGTATTCTGTAGGGTTCAGGAGGGGCTGGTAGGGTTCCGTCGAAATCTGAAGGGTTCCCTAGGGGCCTGTAGAGGCCCGTAGATTTCCGTAGGGGCCTGTAGAGTTATGTAAGTGCCCGCAGGGGTTGGTAGGAGCTTGTAGGGTGCCATATGTTTCCGGAGGGTTGTGTAGGGTTCCGTAGGGGCCTGTGGTGTTCCCTAGGGGCCTGTAGAGTCTCGTACAGTTTCGGTAGGGTCCTGTAGGTTTCCATAAGCGCCCGCAGAGGTCTGAAGGGGCCCGTACTGTTCCGTAAGGATCCATAGGGTTCCGTAGAGCTTCGTAGGTTCCCTAGAGGCCTCTGGAGTACCGCCGGAGCCAGTAGTGTTCCGTAGGGTCCTCTAGGGTTGAGTAAGTGCCCGCAGGAGTCTGTAGGAATCCGTGGGATTCTGTAAGGTTCTGGAGGGTTCTGCAGGGTTCCGTAGGGGCCCGTAGAGTTCCGTAGTGGCTGGTAAAGTTCCCTAGGGCCCTGTACCGTTCCGTAACTGCCTGCAAGGGTCTTTAGGCTTCCGTAGGGGCTGGTAGGGTTCCATAAAGTTCCGTGGGTTCCTGCAGAGTTCTGCAAGTGCCCGCAAGGGCCTGTAGGGGCGCACAGTGTTTCTGCCAGGTTCCGTAGAGTTCCGTAGGGGCCATATTTTTCTGTAGTGGCTGGTAGTATTCTGTAGGGGTCTGTAGGTTTCCGTAGGCACCTGCAGTGTTCTGTAGGAGCCCATAGGGTTTTAGTGAGGTTCCGTTGTGTTGCTAAGGGTCTTGTAGAGTGCTGTCGGGTCCTGGAGTATTCTGTAGGGTTCCAGAGGGGCTCGTAGGGTTCCGTCGAAATCTGTAGGGTTCCCTAGGGGCCCATAGAGTCCCGTAGATTTCCGTAGGGACCTGTAGGGTTGTGTAAGTGCCCGCAGAAGTCTGTAGGAGTCTGTGGGATTCTGTAAGGTTCCGGAGGGTTCTGCAGGGTTCCGTAGGGACCCGTAGAGTTCCGTAGTGGCTGGTAAAGTTCCGTAGGGCCCTGTGGGGTTCTGTATGGACCTGTAGGGTTCCGTAGGGGCCTGCAGGGTTCCATAAGTGCCCGCAGGTGTCTGTAGGGTTCCGTAGGGGTCTGTAGGGTTCCGTAGGCACCTGCAGTGTTCTGTAGGAGCCCATAGGGTTTTAGTGAGGTTCCGTTGTGTTGCTAAGGGTCTTGTAGAGTGCTGTCGGGTCCTGGAGTATTCTGTAGGGTTCCAGAGGGCCTCATAGGGTTCCATCGAAATCTGAAGGGTTCCCTAGGGGCCCATAGAGTCCCGTAGATTTCCGTAGGGACCTGTAGGGTTGTGTAAGTGCCCGCAGGGGTTGGTAGGAGCTTGTAGGGTGCCATATGTTTCCGGAGGGTTGTGTAGGGTTCCGTAGGGGCCTGTGGTGTTCCCTAGGGGCCTGTAGAGTCTCGTACAGTTTCGGTAGGGTCCTGTAGGTTTCCATAAGCGCCCGCAGAGGTCTGAAGGGGCCCGTACTGTTCCGTAAGGATCCATAGGGTTCCGTAGAGCTTCGTAGGTTCCCTAGAGGCCTCTGGAGTACCGCAGGAGCCAGTAGTGTTCCGTAGGGTCCTCTAGGGTTGAGTAAGTGCCCGCAGGAGTCTGTAGGAATCCGTGGGATTCTGTAAGGTTCTGGAGGGTTCTGCAGGGTTCCGTAGGGGCCCGTAGAGTTCCGTAGTGGCTGGTAAAGTTCCCTAGGGCCCTGTACCGTTCCGTAACTGCCTGCAAGGGTCTTTAGGCTTCCGTAGGGGCTGGTAGGGTTCCATAAAGTTCCGTGGGTTCCTGCAGAGTTCTGCAAGTGCCCGCAAGGGCCTGTAGGGGCGCACAGTGTTTCTGCCAGGTTCCGTAGAGTTCCGTAGGGGCCATATTTTTCTGTAGTGGCTGGTAGTATTCTGTAGGGGTCTGTAGGTTTCCGTAGGCACCTGCAGTGTTCTGTAGGAGCCCATAGGGTTTTAGTGAGGTTCCGTTGTGTTGCTAAGGGTCTTGTAGAGTGCTGTCGGGTCCTGGAGTATTCTGTAGGGTTCCAGAGGGGCTCGTAGGGTTCCGTCGAAATCTGTAGGGTTCCCTAGGGGCCCATAGAGTCCCGTAGATTTCCGTAGGGACCTGTAGGGTTGTGTAAGTGCCCGCAGAAGTCTGTAGGAGTCTGTGGGATTCTGTAAGGTTCCGGAGGGTTCTGCAGGGTTCCGTAGGGGCCCGTAGAGTTCCGTAGTGGCTGGTAAAGTTCCGTAGGGCCCTGTGGGGTTCTCTATGGACCTGTAGGGTTCCGTAGGGGCCTGCAGGGTTCCGTAAGTGCCCGCAGGTGTCTGTAGGGTTCCGTAGGGGTCTGTAGGGTTCCGTAGGCACCTGCAGTGTTCTGTAGGAGCCCATAGGGTTTTAGTGAGGTTCCGTTGTGTTGCTAAGGGTCTTGTAGAGTGCTGTCGGGTCCTGGAGTATTCTGTAGGGTTCCAGAGGGCCTCATAGGGTTCCATCAAAATCTGAAGGGTTCCCTAGGGGCCCATAGAGTCCCGTAGATTTCCGTAGGGACCTGTAGGGTTGTGTAAGTGCCCGCAGGGGTTGGTAGGAGTCTGTGGGATTCTGTAAGGTTCTGGAGGGTTCTGCAGGGTTCCGTAGGGACCCGTAGAGTTCCGTAGTGGCTGGTAAAGTTCCGTAGGGCCCTGTGGGGTTCTGTATGGACCTGTAGGGTTCCGTAGGGGCCTGCAGGGTTCCATAAGTTCCCGCAGGTGTCTGTAGGGTTCCGTAGGGGTCTGTAGGGTTCCGTAGGCACCTGCAGTGTTCTGTAGGAGCCCATAGGGTTTTAGTGAGGTTCTGTTGTGTTGCTAAGGGTCTTGTAGAGTGCTGTCGGGTCCTGGAGTATTCTGTAGGGTTCCAGAGGGGCTGGTAGGGTTCCGTCGAAATCTGAAGGGTTCCCTAGGGGCCCGTAGAGTCCCGTAGATTTCCGTAGGGGCCTGTAGAGTTATGTAAGTGCCCGCAGGGGTTGGTAGGAGCTTGTAGGGTGCCATATGTTTCCGGAGGGTTGTGTAGGGTTCCGTAGGGGCCTGTGGTGTTCCCTAGGGGCCTGTAGAGTCTCGTACAGTTTCGGTAGGGTCCTGTAGGTTTCCATAAGCGCCCGCAGAGGTCTGAAGGGGCCCGTACTGTTCCGTAAGGATCCATAGGGTTCCGTAGAGCTTCGTAGGTTCCCTAGAGGCCTCTGGAGTACCGCAGGAGCCAGTAGTGTTCCGTAGGGTCCTCTAGGGTTGAGTAAGTGCCCGCAGGAGTCTGTAGGAATCCGTGGGATTCTGTAAGGTTCTGGAGGGTTCTGCAGGGTTCCGTAGGGGCCCGTAGAGTTCCGTAGTGGCTGGTAAAGTTCCCTAGGGCCCTGTACCGTTCCGTAACTGCCTGCAAGGGTCTTTAGGCTTCCGTAGGGGCTGGTAGGGTTCCATAAAGTTCCGTGGGTTCCTGCAGAGTTCTGCAAGTGCCCGCAAGGGCCTGTAGGGGCGCACAGTGTTTCTGCCAGGTTCCGTAGAGTTCCGTAGGGGCCATATTTTTCTGTAGTGGCTGGTAGTATTCTGTAGGGGTCTGTAGGTTTCCGTAGGCACCTGCAGTGTTCTGTAGGAGCCCATAGGGTTTTAGTGAGGTTCCGTTGTGTTGCTAAGGGTCTTGTAGAGTGCTGTCGGGTCCTGGAGTATTCTGTAGGGTTCCAGAGGGGCTCGCAGGGTTCCGTCGAAATCTGTAGGGTTCCCTAGGGGCCCATAGAGTCCCGTAGATTTCCGTAGGGACCTGTAGGGTTGTGTAAGTGCCCGCAGAAGTCTGTAGGAGTCTGTGGGATTCTGTAAGGTTCCGGAGGGTTCTGCAGGGTTCCGTAGGGGCCCGTAGAGTTCCGTAGTGGCTGGTAAAGTTCCGTAGGGCCCTGTGGGGTTCTGTATGGACCTGTAGGGTTCCGTAGGGGCCTGCAGGGTTCCATAAGTGCCCGCAGGTGTCTGTAGGGTTCCGTAGGGGTCTGTAGGGTTCCGTAGGCACCTGCAGTGTTCTGTAGGAGACCATAGGGTTTTAGTGAGGTTCCGTTGTGTTGCTAAGGGTCTTGTAGAGTGCTGTCGGGTCCTGGAGTATTCTGTAGGGTTCCAGAGGGCCTCATAGGGTTCCATCGAAATCTGAAGGGTTCCCTAGGGGCCCATAGAGTCCCGTAGATTGCCGTTGGGACCTGTAGGGTTGTGTAAGTGCCCGCAGGGGTTGGTAGGAGTCTGTGGGATTCTGTAAGGTTCTGGAGGGTTCTGCAGGGTTCCGTAGGGACCCGTAGAGTTCCGTAGTGGCTGGTAAAGTTCCGTAGGGCCCTGTGGGGTTCTGTATGGACCTGTAGGGTTCCGTAGGGGCCTGCAGGGTTCCATAAGTGCCCGCAGGTGTCTGTAGGGTTCCGTAGGGGTCTGTAGGGTTCCGTAGGCACCTGCAGTGTTCTGTAGGAGCCCATAGGGTTTTAGTGAGGTTCTGTTGTGTTGCTAAGGGTCTTGTAGAGTGCTGTCGGGTCCTGGAGTATTCTGTAGGGTTCCAGAGGGCCTCATAGGGTTCCATCGAAATCTGAAGGGTTCCCTAGGGGCCCATAGAGTCCCGTAGATTTCCGTAGGGACCTGTAGGGTTGTGTAAGTGCCCGCAGGGGTTGGTAGGAGCTTGTAGGGTGCCATATGTTTCCGGAGGGTTGTGTAGGGTTCCGTAGGGGCCTGTGGTGTTCCCTAGGGGCCTGTAGAGTCTCGTACAGTTTCGGTAGGGTCCTGTAGGTTTCCATAAGCGCCCGCAGAGGTCTGAAGGGGCCCGTACTGTTCCGTAAGGATCCATAGGGTTCCGTAGAGCTTCGTAGGTTCCCTAGAGGCCTGTGGAGTACCGCAGGAGCCAGTAGTGTTCCGTAGGGTCCTCTAGGGTTGAGTAAGTGCCCGCAGGAGTCTGTAGGAATCCGTGGGATTCTGTAAGGTTCTGGAGGGTTCTGCAGGGTTCCGTAGGGGCCCGTAGAGTTCCGTAGTGGCTGGTAAAGTTCCCTAGGGCCCTGTACCGTTCCGTAACTGCCTGCAAGGGTCTTTAGGCTTCCGTAGGGGCTGGTAGGGTTCCATAAAGTTCCGTGGGTTCCTGCAGAGTTCTGCAAGTGCCCGCAAGGGCCTGTAGGGGCGCACAGTGTTTCTGCCAGGTTCCGTAGAGTTCCGTAGGGGCCATATTTTTCTGTAGTGGCTGGTAGTATTCTGTAGGGGTCTGTAGGTTTCCGTAGGCACCTGCAGTGTTCTGTAGGAGCCCATAGGGTTTTAGTGAGGTTCCGTTGTGTTGCTAAGGGTCTTGTAGAGTGCTGTCGGGTCCTGGAGTATTCTGTAGGGTTCCAGAGGGGCTCGTAGGGTTCCGTCGAAATCTGTAGGGTTCCCTAGGGGCCCATAGAGTCCCGTAGATTTCCGTAGGGACCTGTAGGGTTGTGTAAGTGCCCGCAGAAGTCTGTAGGAGTCTGTGGGATTCTGTAAGGTTCCGGAGGGTTCTGCAGGGTTCCGTAGGGGCCCGTAGAGTTCCGTAGTGGCTGGTAAAGTTCCGTAGGGCCCTGTGGGGTTCTCTATGGACCTGTAGGGTTCCGTAGGGGCCTGCAGGGTTCCGTAAGTGCCCGCAGGTGTCTGTAGGGTTCCGTAGGGGTCTGTAGGGTTCCGTAGGCACCTGCAGTGTTCTGTAGGAGCCCATAGGGTTTTAGTGAGGTTCCGTTGTGTTGCTAAGGGTCTTGTAGAGTGCTGTCGGGTCCTGGAGTATTCTGTAGGGTTCCAGAGGGCCTCATAGGGTTCCATCAAAATCTGAAGGGTTCCCTAGGGGCCCATAGAGTCCCGTAGATTTCCGTAGGGACCTGTAGGGTTGTGTAAGTGCCCGCAGGGGTTGGTAGGAGTCTGTGGGATTCTGTAAGGTTCTGGAGGGTTCTGCAGGGTTCCGTAGGGACCCGTAGAGTTCCGTAGTGGCTGGTAAAGTTCCGTAGGGCCCTGTGGGGTTCTGTATGGACCTGTAGGGTTCCGTAGGGGCCTGCAGGGTTCCATAAGTTCCCGCAGGTGTCTGTAGGGTTCCGTAGGGGTCTGTAGGGTTCCGTAGGCACCTGCAGTGTTCTGTAGGAGCCCATAGGGTTTTAGTGAGGTTCTGTTGTGTTGCTAAGGGTCTTGTAGAGTGCTGTCGGGTCCTGGAGTATTCTGTAGGGTTCCAGAGGGGCTGGTAGGGTTCCGTCGAAATCTGAAGGGTTCCCTAGGGGCCCGTAGAGTCCCGTAGATTTCCGTAGGGGCCTGTAGAGTTATGTAAGTGCCCGCAGGGGTTGGTAGGAGCTTGTAGGGTGCCATATGTTTCCGGAGGGTTGTGTAGGGTTCCGTAGGGGCCTGTGGTGTTCCCTAGGGGCCTGTAGAGTCTCGTACAGTTTCGGTAGGGTCCTGTAGGTTTCCATAAGCGCCCGCAGAGGTCTGAAGGGGCCCGTACTGTTCCGTAAGGATCCATAGGGTTCCGTAGAGCTTCGTAGGTTCCCTAGAGGCCTCTGGAGTACCGCAGGAGCCAGTAGTGTTCCGTAGGGTCCTCTAGGGTTGAGTAAGTGCCCGCAGGAGTCTGTAGGAATCCGTGGGATTCTGTAAGGTTCTGGAGGGTTCTGCAGGGTTCCGTAGGGGCCCGTAGAGTTCCGTAGTGGCTGGTAAAGTTCCCTAGGGCCCTGTACCGTTCCGTAACTGCCTGCAAGGGTCTTTAGGCTTCCGTAGGGGCTGGTAGGGTTCCATAAAGTTCCGTGGGTTCCTGCAGAGTTCTGCAAGTGCCCGCAAGGGCCTGTAGGGGCGCACAGTGTTTCTGCCAGGTTCCGTAGAGTTCCGTAGGGGCCATATTTTTCTGTAGTGGCTGGTAGTATTCTGTAGGGGTCTGTAGGTTTCCGTAGGCACCTGCAGTGTTCTGTAGGAGCCCATAGGGTTTTAGTGAGGTTCCGTTGTGTTGCTAAGGGTCTTGTAGAGTGCTGTCGGGTCCTGGAGTATTCTGTAGGGTTCCAGAGGGGCTCGCAGGGTTCCGTCGAAATCTGTAGGGTTCCCTAGGGGCCCATAGAGTCCCGTAGATTTCCGTAGGGACCTGTAGGGTTGTGTAAGTGCCCGCAGAAGTCTGTAGGAGTCTGTGGGATTCTGTAAGGTTCCGGAGGGTTCTGCAGGGTTCCGTAGGGGCCCGTAGAGTTCCGTAGTGGCTGGTAAAGTTCCGTAGGGCCCTGTGGGGTTCTGTATGGACCTGTAGGGTTCCGTAGGGGCCTGCAGGGTTCCATAAGTGCCCGCAGGTGTCTGTAGGGTTCCGTAGGGGTCTGTAGGGTTCCGTAGGCACCTGCAGTGTTCTGTAGGAGACCATAGGGTTTTAGTGAGGTTCCGTTGTGTTGCTAAGGGTCTTGTAGAGTGCTGTCGGGTCCTG
Organism: Numenius arquata; assembly: GCF_964106895.1. NCBI lineage: Eukaryota > Metazoa > Chordata > Aves > Charadriiformes > Scolopacidae > Numenius > Numenius arquata. The sequence continues at coordinate 45,412 of NW_027415678.1, forward strand.
GAGTATTCTGTAGGGTTCCAGAGGGCCTCATAGGGTTCCATCGAAATCTGAAGGGTTCCCTAGGGGCCCATAGAGTCCCGTAGATTGCCGTTGGGACCTGTAGGGTTGTGTAAGTGCCCGCAGGGGTTGGTAGGAGTCTGTGGGATTCTGTAAGGTTCTGGAGGGTTCTGCAGGGTTCCGTAGGGACCCGTAGAGTTCCGTAGTGGCTGGTAAAGTTCCGTAGGGCCCTGTGGGGTTCTGTATGGACCTGTAGGGTTCCGTAGGGGCCTGCAGGGTTCCATAAGTGCCCGCAGGTGTCTGTAGGGTTCCGTAGGGGTCTGTAGGGTTCCGTAGGCACCTGCAGTGTTCTGTAGGAGCCCATAGGGTTTTAGTGAGGTTCTGTTGTGTTGCTAAGGGTCTTGTAGAGTGCTGTCGGGTCCTGGAGTATTCTGTAGGGTTCAGGAGGGGCTGGTAGGGTTCCGTCGAAATCTGAAGGGTTCCCTAGGGGCCTGTAGAGGCCCGTAGATTTCCGTAGGGGCCTGTAGAGTTATGTAAGTGCCCGCAGGGGTTGGTAGGAGCTTGTAGGGTGCCATATGTTTCCGGAGGGTTGTGTAGGGTTCCGTAGGGGCCTGTGGTGTTCCCTAGGGGCCTGTAGAGTCTCGTACAGTTTCGGTAGGGTCCTGTAGGTTTCCATAAGCGCCCGCAGAGGTCTGAAGGGGCCCGTACTGTTCCGTAAGGATCCATAGGGTTCCGTAGAGCTTCGTAGGTTCCCTAGAGGCCTGTGGAGTACCACAGGAGCCAGTAGTGTTCCGTAGGGTCCTCTAGGGTTGAGTAAGTGCCCGCAGAAGTCTGTAGGAATCCGTGGGATTCTGTAAGGTTCCGGAGGGTTCTGCAGGGTTCCGTAGGGGCCCGTAGAGTTCCGTAGTGGCTGGTAAAGTTCCGTAGGGCCCTGTGGGGTTCTGTATGGACCTGTAGGGTTCCGTAGGGGCCTGCAGGGTTCCGTAAGTGCCCGCAGGTGTCTGTAGTGTTCCGTAGGGGTCTGTAGGGTTCCGTAGGCACCTGCAGTGTTCTGTAGGAGCCCATAGGGTTTTAGTGAGGTTCCGTTGTGTTGCTAAGGGTCTTGTAGAGTGCTGTCGGGTCCTGGAGTATTCTGTAGGGTTCCAGAGGGCCTCATAGGGTTCCATCGAAATCTGAAGGGTTCCCTAGGGGCCCATAGAGTCCCGTAGATTGCCGTTGGGACCTGTAGGGTTGTGTAAGTGCCCGTAGGGGTTGGTAGGAGTCTGTGGGATTCTGTAAGGTTCTGGAGGGTTCTGCAGGTTTCCGTAGGGACCCGTAGAGTTCCGTAGTGGCTGGTAAAGTTCCCTAGGGCCCTGTACCGTTCCGTAACTGCCTGCAAGGGTCTTTAGGCTTCCGTAGGGGCTGGTAGGGTTCCATAAAGTTCCGTGGGTTCCTGCAGAGTTCTGCAAGTGCCCGCAAGGGCCTGTAGGGGCGCACAGTGTTTCTGCCAGGTTCCGTAGAGTTCCGTAGGGGCCATATTTTTCTGTAGTGGCTGGTAGTATTCTGTAGGGGTCTGTAGGTTTCCGTAGGCACCTGCAGTGTTCTGTAGGAGCCCATAGGGTTTTAGTGAGGTTCCGTTGTGTTGCTAAGGGTCTTGTAGAGTGCTGTCGGGTCCTGGAGTATTCTGTAGGGTTCCAGAGGGGCTCGTAGGGTTCCGTCGAAATCTGTAGGGTTCCCTAGGGGCCCATAGAGTCCCGTAGATTTCCGTAGGGACCTGTAGGGTTGTGTAAGTGCCCGCAGAAGTCTGTAGGAGTCTGTGGGATTCTGTAAGGTTCCGGAGGGTTCTGCAGGGTTCCGTAGGGACCCGTAGAGTTCCGTAGTGGCTGGTAAAGTTCCGTAGGGCCCTGTGGGGTTCTGTATGGACCTGTAGGGTTCCGTAGGGGCCTGCAGGGTTCCATAAGTGCCCGCAGGTGTCTGTAGGGTTCCGTAGGGGTCTGTAGGGTTCCGTAGGCACCTGCAGTGTTCTGTAGGAGCCCATAGGGTTTTAGTGAGGTTCCGTTGTGTTGCTAAGGGTCTTGTAGAGTGCTGTCGGGTCCTGGAGTATTCTGTAGGGTTCCAGAGGGCCTCGTAGGGTTCCGTCGAAATCTGAAGGGTTCCCTAGGGGCCCGTAGAGTCCCATAGATTTCCGTAGGGACCTGTAGGGTTGTGTAAGTGCCCGCAGGGGTTGGTAGGAGCTTGTAGGGTGCCATATGTTTCCGGAGGGTTGTGTAGGGTTCCGTAGGGGCCTGTGGTGTTCCCTAGGGGCCTGTAGAGTCTCGTACAGTTTCGGTAGGGTCCTGTAGGTTTCCATAAGCGCCCGCAGAGGTCTGAAGGGGCCCGTACTGTTCCGTAAGGATCCATAGGGTTCCGTAGAGCTTCGTAGGTTCCCTAGAGGCCTCTGGAGTACCGCAGGAGCCAGTAGTGTTCCGTAGGGTCCTCTAGGGTTGAGTAAGTGCCCGCAGGAGTCTGTAGGAATCCGTGGGATTCTGTAAGGTTCTGGAGGGTTCTGCAGGGTTCCGTAGGGGCCCGTAGAGTTCCGTAGTGGCTGGTAAAGTTCCCTAGGGCCCTGTACCGTTCTGTAACTGCCTGCAAGGGTCTTTAGGCTTCCGTAGGGGCTGGTAGGGTTCCATAAAGTTCCGTGGGTTCCTGCAGAGTTCTGCAAGTGCCCGCAAGGGCCTGTAGGGGCGCACAGTGTTTCTGCCAGGTTCCGTAGAGTTCCGTAGGGGCCATATTTTTCTGTAGTGGCTGGTAGTATTCTGTAGGGGTCTGTAGGTTTCCGTAGGCACCTGCAGTGTTCTGTAGGAGCCCATAGGGTTTTAGTGAGGTTCCGTTGTGTTGCTAAGGGTCTTGTAGAGTGCTGTCGGGTCCTGGAGTATTCTGTAGGGTTCCAGAGGGGCTCGTAGGGTTCCGTCGAAATCTGTAGGGTTCCCTAGGGGCCCATAGAGTCCCGTAGATTTCCGTAGGGACCTGTAGGGTTGTGTAAGTGCCCGCAGGGGTTGGTAGGAGTCTGTGGGATTCTGTAAGGTTCTGGAGGGTTCTGCAGGGTTCCGTAGGGACCCGTAGAGTTCCGTAGTGGCTGGTAAAGTTCCGTAGGGCCCTGTGGGGTTCTGTATGGACCTGTAGGGTTCCGTAGGGGCCTGCAGGGTTCCATAAGTGCCCGCAGGTGTCTGTAGGGTTCCGTAGGGGTCTGTAGGGTTCCGTAGGCACCTGCAGTGTTCTGTAGGAGCCCATAGGGTTTTAGTGAGGTTCTGTTGTGTTGCTAAGGGTCTTGTAGAGTGCTGTCGGGTCCTGGAGTATTCTGTAGGGTTCCAGAGGGGCTCGTAGGGTTCCGTCGAAATCTGAAGGGTTCCCTAGGGGCCCGTAGAGTCCCGTAGATTTCCGTAGGGGCCTGTAGAGTTATGTAAGTGCCCGCAGGGGTTGGTAGGAGCTTGTAGGGTGCCATATGTTTCCGGAGGGTTGTGTAGGGTTCCGTAGGGGCCTGTGGTGTTCCCTAGGGGCCTGTAGAGTCTCGTACAGTTTCGGTAGGGTCCTGTAGGTTTCCATAAGCGCCCGCAGAGGTCTGAAGGGGCCCGTACTGTTCCGTAAGGATCCATAGGGTTCCGTAGAGCTTCGTAGGTTCCCTAGAGGCCTGTGGAGTACCGCAGGAGCCAGTAGTGTTCCGTAGGGTCCTCTAGGGTTGAGTAAGTGCCCGCAGGAGTCTGTAGGAATCCGTGGGATTCTGTAAGGTTCTGGAGGGTTCTGCAGGGTTCCGTAGGGGCCCGTAGAGTTCCGTAGTGGCTGGTAAAGTTCCCTAGGGCCCTGTACCGTTCCGTAACTGCCTGCAAGGGTCTTTAGGCTTCCGTAGGGGCTGGTAGGGTTCCATAAAGTTCCGTGGGTTCCTGCAGAGTTCTGCAAGTGCCCGCAAGGGCCTGTAGGGGCGCACAGTGTTTCTGCCAGGTTCCGTAGAGTTCCGTAGGGGCCATATTTTTCTGTAGTGGCTGGTAGTATTCTGTAGGGGTCTGTAGGTTTCCGTAGGCACCTGCAGTGTTCTGTAGGAGCCCATAGGGTTTTAGTGAGGTTCCGTTGTGTTGCTAAGGGTCTTGTAGAGTGCTGTCGGGTCCTGGAGTATTCTGTAGGGTTCCAGAGGGGCTCGCAGGGTTCCGTCGAAATCTGTAGGGTTCCCTAGGGGCCCATAGAGTCCCGTCGATTTCCGTAGGGACCTGTAGGGTTGTGTAAGTGCCCGCAGAAGTCTGTAGGAGTCTGTGGGATTCTGTAAGGTTCCGGAGGGTTCTGCAGGGTTCCGTAGGGACCCGTAGAGTTCCGTAGTGGCTGGTAAAGTTCCGTAGGGCCCTGTGGGGTTCTGTATGGACCTGTAGGGTTCGGTAGGGGCCTGCAGGGTTCCGTAAGTGCCCGCAGGTGTCTGTAGGGTTCCGTAGGGGTCTGTAGGGTTCCGTAGGCACCTGCAGTGTTCTGTAGGAGCCCATAGGGTTTTAGTGAGGTTCCGTTGTGTTGCTAAGGGTCTTGTAGAGTGCTGTCGGGTCCTGGAGTATTCTGTAGGGTTCCAGAGGGCCTCATAGGGTTCCATCGAAATCTGAAGGGTTCCCTAGGGGCCCATAGAGTCCCGTAGATTGCCGCTGGGACCTGTAGGGTTGTGTAAGTGCCCGCAGGGGTTGGTAGGAGTCTGTGGGATTCTGTAAGGTTCTGGAGGGTTCTGCAGGGTTCCGTAGGGACCCGTAGAGTTCCGTAGTGGCTGGTAAAGTTCCGTAGGGCCCTGTGGGGTTCTGTATGGACCTGTAGGGTTCCGTAGGGGCCTGCAGGGTTCCATAAGTGCCCGCAGGTGTCTGTAGGGTTCCGTAGGGGTCTGTAGGGTTCCGTAGGCACCTGCAGTGTTCTGTAGGAGCCCATAGGGTTTTAGTGAGGTTCTGTTGTGTTGCTAAGGGTCTTGTAGAGTGCTGTCGGGTCCTGGAGTATTCTGTAGGGTTCAGGAGGGGCTGGTAGGGTTCCGTCGAAATCTGAAGGGTTCCCTAGGGGCCTGTAGAGTCCCGTAGATTTCCGTAGGGGCCTGTAGAGTTATGTAAGTGCCCGCAGGGGTTGGTAGGAGCTTGTAGGGTGCCATATGTTTCCGGAGGGTTGTGTAGGGTTCCGTAGGGGCCTGTGGTGTTCCCTAGGGGCCTGTAGAGTCTCGTACAGTTTCGGTAGGGTCCTGTAGGTTTCCATAAGCGCCCGCAGAGGTCTGAAGGGGCCCGTACTGTTCCGTAAGGATCCATAGGGTTCCGTAGAGCTTCGTAGGTTCCCTAGAGGCCTGTGGAGTACCGCAGGAGCCAGTAGTGTTCCGTAGGGTCCTCTAGGGTTGAGTAAGTGCCCGCAGGAGTCTGTAGGAATCCGTGGGATTCTGTAAGGTTCTGGAGGGTTCTGCAGGGTTCCGTAGGGGCCCGTAGAGTTCCGTAGTGGCTGGTAAAGTTCCGTAGGGCCCTGTGGGGTTCTGTATGGACCTGTAGGGTTCCGTAGGGGCCTGCAGGGTTCCGTAAGTGCCCGCAGGTGTCTGTAGGGTTCCGTAGGGGTCTGTAGGGTTCCGTAGGCACCTGCAGTGTTCTGTAGGAGCCCATAGGGTTTTAGTGAGGTTCCGTTGTGTTGCTAAGGGTCTTGTAGAGTGCTGTCGGGTCCTGGAGTATTCTGTAGGGTTCCAGAGGGCCTCATAGGGTTCCATCGAAATCTGAAGGGTTCCCTAGGGGCCCATAGAGTCCCGTAGATTGCCATTGGGACCTGTAGGGTTGTGTAAGTGCCCGCAGGGGTTGGTAGGAGTCTGTGGGATTCTGTAAGGTTCTGGAGGGTTCTGCAGGGTTCCGTAGGGACCCGTAGAGTTCCGTAGTGGCTGGTAAAGTTCCCTAGGGCCCTGTACCGTTCCGTAACTGCCTGCAAGGGTCTTTAGGCTTCCGTAGGGGCTGGTAGGGTTCCATAAAGTTCCGTGGGTTCCTGCAGAGTTCTGCAAGTGCCCGCAAGGGCCTGTAGGGGCGCACAGTGTTTCTGCCAGGTTCCGTAGAGTTCCGTAGGGGCCATATTTTTCTGTAGTGGCTGGTAGTATTCTGTAGGGGTCTGTAGGTTTCCGTAGGCACCTGCAGTGTTCTGTAGGAGCCCATAGGGTTTTAGTGAGGTTCCGTTGTGTTGCTAAGGGTCTTGTAGAGTGCTGTCGGGTCCTGGAGTATTCTGTAGGGTTCCAGAGGGGCTCGTAGGGTTCCGTCGAAATCTGTAGGGTTCCCTAGGGGCCCATAGAGTCCCGTAGATTTCCGTAGGGACCTGTAGGGTTGTGTAAGTGCCCGCAGAAGTCTGTAGGAGTCTGTGGGATTCTGTAAGGTTCCGGAGGGTTCTGCAGGGTTCCGTAGGGACCCGTAGAGTTCCGTAGTGGCTGGTAAAGTTCCGTAGGGCCCTGTGGGGTTCTGTATGGACCTGTAGGGTTCGGTAGGGGCCTGCAGGGTTCCGTAAGTGCCCGCAGGTGTCTGTAGGGTTCCGTAGGGGTCTGTAGGGTTCCGTAGGCACCTGCAGTGTTCTGTAGGAGCCCATAGGGTTTTAGTGAGGTTCCGTTGTGTTGCTAAGGGTCTTGTAGAGTGCTGTCGGGTCCTGGAGTATTCTGTAGGGTTCCAGAGGGCCTCATAGGGTTCCATCGAAATCTGAAGGGTTCCCTAGGGGCCCATAGAGTCCCGTAGATTGCCGCTGGGACCTGTAGGGTTGTGTAAGTGCCCGCAGGGGTTGGTAGGAGTCTGTGGGATTCTGTAAGGTTCCGGAGGGTTCTGCAGGGTTCCGTAGGGACCCGTAGAGTTCCGTAGTGGCTGGTAAAGTTCCGTAGGGCCCTGTGGGGTTCTGTATGGACCTGTAGGGTTCCGTAGGGGCCTGCAGGGTTCCATAAGTGCCCGCAGGTGTCTGTAGGGTTCCGTAGGGGTCTGTAGGGTTCCGTAGGCACCTGCAGTGTTCTGTAGGAGCCCATAGGGTTTTAGTGAGGTTCTGTTGTGTTGCTAAGGGTCTTGTAGAGTGCTGTCGGGTCCTGGAGTATTCTGTAGGGTTCAGGAGGGGCTGGTAGGGTTCCGTCGAAATCTGAAGGGTTCCCTAGGGGCCTGTAGAGTCCCGTAGATTTCCGTAGGGGCCTGTAGAGTTATGTAAGTGCCCGCAGGGGTTGGTAGGAGCTTGTAGGGTGCCATATGTTTCCGGAGGGTTGTGTAGGGTTCCGTAGGGGCCTGTGGTGTTCCCTAGGGGCCTGTAGAGTCTCGTACAGTTTCGGTAGGGTCCTGTAGGTTTCCATAAGCGCCCGCAGAGGTCTGAAGGGGCCCGTACTGTTCCGTAAGGATCCATAGGGTTCCGTAGAGCTTCGTAGGTTCCCTAGAGGCCTGTGGAGTACCGCAGGAGCCAGTAGTGTTCCGTAGGGTCCTCTAGGGTTGAGTAAGTGCCCGCAGGAGTCTGTAGGAATCCGTGGGATTCTGTAAGGTTCTGGAGGGTTCTGCAGGGTTCCGTAGGGGCCCGTAGAGTTCCGTAGTGGCTGGTAAAGTTCCGTAGGGCCCTGTGGGGTTCTGTATGGACCTGTAGGGTTCCGTAGGGGCCTGCAGGGTTCCGTAAGTGCCCGCAGGTGTCTGTAGGGTTCCGTAGGGGTCTGTAGGGTTCCGTAGGCACCTGCAGTGTTCTGTAGGAGCCCATAGGGTTTTAGTGAGGTTCCGTTGTGTTGCTAAGGGTCTTGTAGAGTGCTGTCGGGTCCTGGAGTATTCTGTAGGGTTCCAGAGGGCCTCATAGGGTTCCATCGAAATCTGAAGGGTTCCCTAGGGGCCCATAGAGTCCCGTAGATTGCCATTGGGACCTGTAGGGTTGTGTAAGTGCCCGCAGGGGTTGGTAGGAGTCTGTGGGATTCTGTAAGGTTCTGGAGGGTTCTGCAGGGTTCCGTAGGGACCCGTAGAGTTCCGTAGTGGCTGGTAAAGTTCCCTAGGGCCCTGTACCGTTCCGTAACTGCCTGCAAGGGTCTTTAGGCTTCCGTAGGGGCTGGTAGGGTTCCATAAAGTTCCGTGGGTTCCTGCAGAGTTCTGCAAGTGCCCGCAAGGGCCTGTAGGGGCGCACAGTGTTTCTGCCAGGTTCCGTAGAGTTCCGTAGGGGCCATATTTTTCTGTAGTGGCTGGTAGTATTCTGTAGGGGTCTGTAGGTTTCCGTAGGCACCTGCAGTGTTCTGTAGGAGCCCATAGGGTTTTAGTGAGGTTCCGTTGTGTTGCTAAGGGTCTTGTAGAGTGCTGTCGGGTCCTGGAGTATTCTGTAGGGTTCCAGAGGGGCTCGTAGGGTTCCGTCGAAATCTGTAGGGTTCCCTAGGGGCCCATAGAGTCCCGTAGATTTCCGTAGGGACCTGTAGGGTTGTGTAAGTGCCCGCAGAAGTCTGTAGGAGTCTGTGGGATTCTGTAAGGTTCCGGAGGGTTCTGCAGGGTTCCGTAGGGGCCCGTAGAGTTCCGTAGTGGCTGGTAAAGTTCCGTAGGGCCCTGTGGGGTTCTGTATGGACCTGTAGGGTTCCGTAGGGGCCTGCAGGGTTCCATAAGTGCCCGCAGGTGTCTGTAGGGTTCCGTAGGGGTCTGTAGGGTTCCGTAGGCACCTGCAGTGTTCTGTAGGAGCCCATAGGGTTTTAGTGAGGTTCCGTTGTGTTGCTAAGGGTCTTGTAGAGTGTTGTCGGGTCCTGGAGTATTCTGTAGGGTTCCAGAGGGCCTCATAGGGTTCCATCGAAATCTGAAGGGTTCCCTAGGGGCCCATAGAGTCCCGTAGATTTCCGTAGGGACCTGTAGGGTTGTGTAAGTGCCCGCAGGGGTTGGTAGGAGCTTGTAGGGTGCCATATGTTTCCGGAGGGTTGTGTAGGGTTCCGTAGGGGCCTGTGGTGTTCCCTAGGGGCCTGTAGAGTCTCGTACAGTTTCGGTAGGGTCCTGTAGGTTTCCATAAGCGCCCGCAGAGGTCTGAAGGGGCCCGTACTGTTCCGTAAGGATCCATAGGGTTCCGTAGAGCTTCGCAGGTTCCCTAGAGGCCTCTGGAGTACCGCAGGAGCCAGTAGTGTTCCGTAGGGTCCTCTAGGGTTGAGTAAGTGCCCGCAGGAGTCTGTAGGAATCCGTGGGATTCTGTAAGGTTCTGGAGGGTTCTGCAGGGTTCCGTAGGGGCCCGTAGAGTTCCGTAGTGGCTGGTAAAGTTCCCTAGGGCCCTGTACCGTTCCGTAACTGCCTGCAAGGGTCTTTAGGCTTCCGTAGGGGCTGGTAGGGTTCCATAAAGTTCCGTGGGTTCCTGCAGAGTTCTGCAAGTGCCCGCAAGGGCCTGTAGGGGCGCACAGTGTTTCTGCCAGGTTCCGTAGAGTTCCGTAGGGGCCATATTTTTCTGTAGTGGCTGGTAGTATTCTGTAGGGGTCTGTAGGTTTCCGTAGGCACCTGCAGTGTTCTGTAGGAGCCCATAGGGTTTTAGTGAGGTTCCGTTGTGTTGCTAAGGGTCTTGTAGAGTGCTGTCGGGTCCTGGAGTATTCTGTAGGGTTCCAGAGGGGCTCGTAGGGTTCCGTCGAAATCTGTAGGGTTCCCTAGGGGCCCATAGAGTCCCATAGATTTCCGTAGGGACCTGTAGGGTTGTGTAAGTGCCTGCAGAAGTCTGTAGGAGTCTGTGGGATTCTGTAAGGTTCCGGAGGGTTCTGCAGGGTTCCGTAGGGGCCCGTAGAGTTCCGTAGTGGCTGGTAAAGTTCCGTAGGGCCCTGTGGGGTTCTCTATGGACCTGTAGGGTTCCGTAGGGGCCTGCAGGGTTCCGTAAGTGCCCGCAGGTGTCTGTAGGGTTCCGTAGGGGTCTGTAGGGTTCCGTAGGCACCTGCAGTGTTCTGTAGGAGCCCATAGGGTTTTAGTGAGGTTCCGTTGTGTTGCTAAGGGTCTTGTAGAGTGCTGTCGGGTCCTGGAGTATTCTGTAGGGTTCCAGAGGGCCTCATAGGGTTCCATCGAAATCTGAAGGGTTCCCTAGGGGCCCATAGAGTCCCGTAGATTTCCGTAGGGACCTGTAGGGTTGTGTAAGTGCCCGCAGGGGTTGGTAGGAGTCTGTGGGATTCTGTAAGGTTCTGGAGGGTTCTGCAGGGTTCCGTAGGGACCCGTAGAGTTCCGTAGTGGCTGGTAAAGTTCCCTAGGGCCCTGTACCGTTCCGTAACTGCCTGCAAGGGTCTTTAGGCTTCCGTAGGGGCTGGTAGGGTTCCATAAAGTTCCGTGGGTTCCTGCAGAGTTCTGCAAGTGCCCGCAAGGGCCTGTAGGGGCGCACAGTGTTTCTGCCAGGTTCCGTAGAGTTCCGTAGGGGCCATATTTTTCTGTAGTGGCTGGTAGTATTCTGTAGGGGTCTGTAGGTTTCCGTAGGCACCTGCAGTGTTCTGTAGGAGCCCATAGGGTTTTAGTGAGGTTCCGTTGTGTTGCTAAGGGTCTTGTAGAGTGCTGTCGGGTCCTGGAGTATTCTGTAGGGTTCCAGAGGGGCTCGTAGGGTTCCATCGAAATCTGTAGGGTTCCCTAGGGGCCCATAGAGTCCCGTAGATTTCCGTAGGGACCTGTAGGGTTGTGTAAGTGCCCGCAGAAGTCTGTAGGAGTCTGTGGGATTCTGTAAGGTTCCGGAGGGTTCTGCAGGGTTCCGTAGGGGCCCGTAGAGTTCCGTAGTGGCTGGTAAAGTTCCGTAGGGCCCTGTGGGGTTCTGTATGGACCTGTAGGGTTCCGTAGGGGCCTGCAGGGTTCCATAAGTGCCCGCAGGTGTCTGTAGGGTTCCGTAGGGGTCTGTAGGGTTCCGTAGGCACCTGCAGTGTTCTGTAGGAGCCCATAGGGTTTTAGTGAGGTTCCGTTGTGTTGCTAAGGGTCTTGTAGAGTGCTGTCGGGTCCTGGAGTATTCTGTAGGGTTCCAGAGGGCCTCATAGGGTTCCATCGAAATCTGAAGGGTTCCCTAGGGGCCCATAGAGTCCCGTAGATTTCCGTAGGGACCTGTAGGGTTCTGTAAGTGCCCGCAGGGGTTGGTAGGAGCTTGTAGGGTGCCATATGTTTCCGGAGGGTTGTGTAGGGTTCCGTAGGGGCCTGTGGTGTTCCCTAGGGGCCTGTAGAGTCTCGTACAGTTTCGGTAGGGTCCTGTAGGTTTCCATAAGCGCCCGCAGAGGTCTGAAGGGGCCCGTACTGTTCCGTAAGGATCCATAGGGTTCCGTAGAGCTTCGTAGGTTCCCTAGAGGCCTGTGGAGTACCGCAGGAGCCAGTAGTGTTCCGTAGGGTCCTCTAGGGTTGAGTAAGTGCCCGCAGGAGTCTGTAGGAATCCGTGGGATTCTGTAAGGTTCTGGAGGGTTCTGCAGGGTTCCGTAGGGGCCCGTAGAGTTCCGTAGTGGCTGGTAAAGTTCCCTAGGGCCCTGTACCGTTCCGTAACTGCCTGCAAGGGTCTTTAGGCTTCCGTAGGGGCTGGTAGGGTTCCATAAAGTTCCGTGGGTTCCTGCAGAGTTCTGCAAGTGCCCGCAAGGGCCTGTAGGGGCGCACAGTGTTTCTGCCAGGTTCCGTAGAGTTCCGTAGGGGCCATATTTTTCTGTAGTGGCTGGTAGTATTCTGTAGGGGTCTGTAGGTTTCCGTAGGCACCTGCAGTGTTCTGTAGGAGCCCATAGGGTTTTAGTGAGGTTCCGTTGTGTTGCTAAGGGTCTTGTAGAGTGCTGTCGGGTCCTGGAGTATTCTGTAGGGTTCCAGAGGGGCTCGTAGGGTTCCGTCGAAATCTGTAGGGTTCCCTAGGGGCCCATAGAGTCCCGTAGATTTCCGTAGGGACCTGTAGGGTTGTGTAAGTGCCTGCAGAAGTCTGTAGGAGTCTGTGGGATTCTGTAAGGTTCCGGAGGGTTCTGCAGGGTTCCGTAGGGGCCCGTAGAGTTCCGTAGTGGCTGGTAAAGTTCCGTAGGGCCCTGTGGGGTTCTCTATGGACCTGTAGGGTTCCGTAGGGGCCTGCAGGGTTCCGTAAGTGCCCGCAGGTGTCTGTAGGGTTCCGTAGGGGTCTGTAGGGTTCCGTAGGCACCTGCAGTGTTCTGTAGGAGCCCATAGGGTTTTAGTGAGGTTCTGTTGTGTTGCTAAGGGTCTTGTAGAGTGCTGTCGGGTCCTGGAGTATTCTGTAGGGTTCCAGAGGGCCTCATAGGGTTCCATCGAAATCTGAAGGGTTCCCTAGGGGCCCATAGAGTCCCGTAGATTTCCGTAGGGACCTGTAGGGTTGTGTAAGTGCCCGCAGGGGTTGGTAGGAGTCTGTGGGATTCTGTAAGGTTCTGGAGGGTTCTGCAGGGTTCCGTAGGGACCCGTAGAGTTCCGTAGTGGCTGGTAAAGTTCCGTAGGGCCCTGTGGGGTTCTGTATGGACCTGTAAGGTTCCGTAGGGGCCTGCAGGGTTCCATAAGTGCCCGCAGGTGTCTGTAGGGTTCCGTAGGGGTCTGTAGGGTTCCGTAGGCACCTGCAGTGTTCTGTAGGAGCCCATAGGGTTTTAGTGAGGTTCTGTTGTGTTGCTAAGGGTCTTGTAGAGTGCTGTCGGGTCCTGGAGTATTCTGTAGGGTTCCAGAGGGGCTGGTAGGGTTCCGTCGAAATCTGAAGGGTTCCCTAGGGGCCCGTAGAGTCCCGTAGATTTCCGTAGGGGCCTGTAGAGTTATGTAAGTGCCCGCAGGGGTTGGTAGGAGCTTGTAGGGTGCCATATGTTTCCGGAGGGTTGTGTAGGGTTCCGTAGGGGCCTGTGGTGTTCCCTAGGGGCCTGTAGAGTCTCGTACAGTTTCGGTAGGGTCCTGTAGGTTTCCATAAGCGCCCGCAGAGGTCTGAAGGGGCCCGTACTGTTCCGTAAGGATCCATAGGGTTCCGTAGAGCTTCGTAGGTTCCCTAGAGGCCTCTGGAGTACCGCAGGAGCCAGTAGTGTTCCGTAGGGTCCTCTAGGGTTGAGTAAGTGCCCGCAGGAGTCTGTAGGAATCCGTGGGATTCTGTAAGGTTCTGGAGGGTTCTGCAGGGTTCCGTAGGGGCCCGTAGAGTTCCGTAGTGGCTGGTAAAGTTCCCTAGGGCCCTGTACCGTTCCGTAACTGCCTGCAAGGGTCTTTAGGCTTCCGTAGGGGCTGGTAGGGTTCCATAAAGTTCCGTGGGTTCCTGCAGAGTTCTGCAAGTGCCCGCAAGGGCCTGTAGGGGCCCACAGTGTTTCTGCCAGGTTCCGTAGAGTTCCGTAGGGGCCATATTTTTCTGTAGTGGCTGGTAGTATTCTGTAGGGGTCTGTAGGTTTCCGTAGGCACCTGCAGTGTTCTGTAGGAGCCCATAGGGTTTTAGTGAGGTTCCGTTGTGTTGCTAAGGGTCTTGTAGAGTGCTGTCGGGTCCTGGAGTATTCTGTAGGGTTCCAGAGGGCCTCATAGGGTTCCATCGAAATCTGAAGGGTTCCCTAGGGGCCCATAGAGTCCCGTAGATTTCCGTAGGGACCTGTAGGGTTGTTTAAGTGCCCGCAGAAGTCTGTAGGAGTCTGTGGGATTCTGTAAGGTTCCGGAGGGTTCTGCAGGGTTCCGTAGGGGCCCGTAGAGTTCCGTAGTGGCTGGTAAAGTTCCGTAGGGCCCTGTGGGGTTCTGTATGGACCTGTAGGGTTCCGTAGGGGCCTGCAGGGTTCCGTAAGTGCCCGCAGGTGTCTGTAGGGTTCCGTAGGGGTCTGTAGGGTTCCGTAGGCACCTGCAGTGTTCTGTAGGAGCCCATAGGGTTTTAGTGAGGTTCCGTTGTGTTGCTAAGGGTCTTGTAGAGTGCTGTCGGGTCCTGGAGTATTCTGTAGGGTTCCAGAGGGGCTCGTAGGGTTCCATCGAAATCTATAGGGTTCCCTAGGGGCCCATAGAGTCCCGTAGATTTCCGTAGGGACCTGTAGGGTTGTTTAAGTGCCCACAGAAGTCTGTAGGAGTCTGTGGGATTCTGTAAGGTTCTGGAGGGTTCTGCAGGGTTCCGTAGGGACCCGTAGAGTTCCGTAGTGGCTGGGAAAGTTCCGTAGGGCCCTGTGGGGTTCTGTATGGACCTGTAGGGTTCCGTAGGGGCCTGCAGGGTTCCGTAAGTGCCCGCAGGTGTCTGTAGCGATCCGTAGGGGCCTGCAGGGATCCGTAGGCACCTGCAGTGTTCTGTAGGAGCCCATAGGGTTTTAGTGAGGTTCCGTTGTGTTGCTAAGGGTCTTGTAGAGTGCTGTCGGGTCCTGGAGTATTCTGTAGGGTTCCAGAGGGGCTGGTAGGGTTCCGTCGAAATCTGAAGGGTTCCCTAGGGGCCCGTAGAGTCCCGTAGATTTCCGTAGGGGCCTGTAGGGTTATGTAAGTGCCCGCAGGGGTTTGTAGGAGCTTGTAGGGTGCCATATGTTTCCGGAGGGTTGTGTAGGGTTCCGTAGGGGCCTGTGGTGTTCCCTAGGGGCCTGTAGAGTCTCGTACAGTTTCGGTAGGGTCCTGTAGGTTTCCATAAGCGCCCGCAGAGGTCTGAAGGGGCCCGTACTGTTCCGTAAGGATCCATAGGGTTCCGTAGAGCTTCGTAGGTTCCCTAGAGGCCTGTGGAGTACCGCAGGAGCCAGTAGTGTTCCGTAGGGTCCTCTAGGGTTGAGTAAGTGCCCGCAGGAGTCTGTAGGAATCCGTGGGATTCTGTAAGGTTCTGGAGGGTTCTGCAGGGTTCCGTAGGGGCCCGTAGAGTTCTGTAGTGGCTGGTAAAGTTCCCTAGGGCCCTGTACCGTTCCGTAACTGCCTGCAAGGGTCTTTAGGCTTCCGTAGGGGCTGGTAGGGTTCCATAAAGTTCCGTGGGTTCCTGCAGAGTTCTGCAAGTGCCCGCAAGGGCCTGTAGGGGCGCACAGTGTTTCTGCCAGGTTCCGTAGAGTTCCGTAGGGGCCATATTTTTCTGTAGTGGCTGGTAGTATTCTGTAGGGGTCTGTAGGTTTCCGTAGGCACCTGCAGTGTTCTGTAGGAGCCCATAGGGTTTTAGTGAGGTTCCGTTGTGTTGCTAAGGGTCTTGTAGAGTGCTGTCGGGTCCTGGAGTATTCTGTAGGGTTCCAGAGGGGCTCGTAGGGTTCCGTCGAAATCTGAAGGGTTCCCTAGGGGCCCATAGAGTCCCGTAGATTTCCGTAGGGACCTGTAGGGTTGTGTAAGTGCCCGCAGAAGTCTGTAGGAGTCTGTGGGATTCTGTAAGGTTCCGGAGGGTTCTGCAGGGTTCCGTAGGGGCCCGTAGAGTTCCGTAGTGGCTGGTAAAGTTCCGTAGGGCCCTGTGGGGTTCTGTATGGACCTGTAGGGTTCCGTAGGGGCCTGCAGGGTTCCATAAGTGCCCGCAGGTGTCTGTAGGGTTCCGTAGGGGTCTGTAGGGTGCCGTAGGCACCTGCAGTGTTCTGTAGGAGCCCATAGGGTTTTAGTGAGGTTCTGTTGTGTTGCTAAGGGTCTTGTAGAGTGCTGTCGGGTCCTGGAGTATTCTGTAGGGTTCCAGAGGGCCTCATAGGGTTCCATCGAAATCTGAAGGGTTCCCTAGGGGCCCATAGAGTCCCGTAGATTTCCGTAGGGACCTGTAGGGTTGTGTAAGTGCCCGCAGGGGTTGGTAGGAGTCTGTGGGATTCTGTAAGGTTCTGGAGGGTTCTGCAGGGTTCCGTAGGGACCTGTAGAGTTCCGTAGTGGCTGGGAAAGTTCCGTAGGGCCCTGTGGGGTTCTGTATGGACCTGTAGGGTTCCGTAGGGGCCTGCAGGGTTCCATAAGTGCCCGCAGGTGTCTGTAGGGTTCCGTAGGGGTCTGTAGGGTTCCGTAGGCACCTGCAGTGTTCTGTAGGAGCCCATAGGGTTTTAGTGAGGTTCTGTTGTGTTGCTAAGGGTCTTGTAGAGTGCTGTCGGGTCCTGGAGTATTCTGTAGGGTTCCAGAGGGGCTGGTAGGGTTCCGTCGAAATCTGAAGGGTTCCCTAGGGGCCTGTAGAGTCCCGTAGATTTCCGTAGGGGCCTGTAGAGTTATGTAAGTGCCCGCAGGGGTTGGTAGGAGCTTGTAGGGTGCCATATGTTTCCGGAGGGTTGTGTAGGGTTCCGTAGGGGCCTGTGGTGTTCCCTAGGGGCCTGTAGAGTCTCGTACAGTTTCGGTAGGGTCCTGTAGGTTTCCATAAGCGCCCGCAGAGGTCTGAAGGGGCCCGTACTGTTCCGTAAGGATCCATAGGGTTCCGTAGAGCTTCGTAGGTTCCCTAGAGGCCTGTGGAGTACCGCAGGAGCCAGTAGTGTTCCGTAGGGTCCTCTAGGGTTGAGTAAGTGCCCGCAGGAGTCTGTAGGAATCCGTGGGATTCTGTAAGGTTCTGGAGGGTTCTGCAGGGTTCCGTAGGGGCCCGTAGAGTTCCGTAGTGGCTGGTAAAGTTCCCTAGGGCCCTGTACCGTTCCGTAACTGCCTGCAAGGGTCTTTAGGCTTCCGTAGGGGCTGGTAGGGTTCCATAAAGTTCCGTGGGTTCCTGCAGACTTCTGCAAGTGCCCGCAAGGGCCTGTAGGGGCGCACAGTGTTTCTGCCAGGTTCCGTAGAGTTCCGTAGGGGCCATATTTTTCTGTAGTGGCTGGTAGTATTCTGTAGGGGTCTGTAGGTTTCCGTAGGCACCTGCAGTGTTCTGTAGGAGCCCATAGGGTTTTAGTGAGGTTCCGTTGTGTTGCTAAGGGTCTTGTAGAGTGCTGTCGGGTCCTGGAGTATTCTGTAGGGTTCCAGAGGGGCTCGTAGGGTTCCATCGAAATCTATAGGGTTCCCTAGGGGCCCATAGAGTCCCGTAGATTTCCGTAGGGACCTGTAGGGTTGTGTAAGTGCCCGCAGAAGTCTGTAGGAGTCTGTGGGATTCTGTAAGGTTCTGGAGGGTTCTGCAGGGTTCCGTAGGGACCCGTAGAGTTCCGTAGTGGCTGGGAAAGTTCCGTAGGGCCCTGTGGGGTTCTGTATGGACCTGTAGGGTTCCGTAGGGGCCTGCAGGGTTCCGTAAGTGCCTGCAGGTGTCTGTAGGGATCCGTAGGGGCCTGCAGGGATCCGTAGGCACCTGCAGTGTTCTGTAGGAGCCCATAGGGTTTTAGTGAGGTTCTGTTGTGTTGCTAAGGGTCTTGTAGAGTGCTGTCGGGTCCTGGAGTATTCTGTAGGGTTCCAGAGGGGCTGGTAGGGTTCCGTCGAAATCTGAAGGGTTCCCTAGGGGCCCGTAGAGTCCCGTAGATTTCCGTAGGGGCCTGTAGGGTTATGTAAGTGCCCGCAGGGGTTGGTAGGAGCTTGTAGGGTGCCATATGTTTCCGGAGGGTTGTGTAGGGTTCCGTAGGGGCCTGTGGTGTTCCCTAGGGGCCTGTAGAGTCTCGTACAGTTTCGGTAGGGTCCTGTAGGTTTCCATAAGCGCCCGCAGAGGTCTGAAGGGGCCCGTACTGTGCCGTAAGGATCCATAGGGTTCCGTAGAGCTTCGTAGGTTCCCTAGAGGCCTCTGGAGTACCGCAGGAGCCAGTAGTGTTCCGTAGGGTCCTCTAGGGTTGAGTAAGTGCCCGCAGGAGTCTGTAGGAATCCGTGGGATTCTGTAAGGTTCTGGAGGGTTCTGCAGGGTTCCGTAGGGGCCCGTAGAGTCCCGTAGATTTCCGTAGGGGCCTGTAGGGTTGTGTAAGTGCTCGCAGGGGTTGGTAGGAGCTTGTAGGGTTCCATAAGTTTCCAGAGAGTTGTGTAGGGTTCCGTAGGGGCCTGTGGTGTTCCCTAGGGGCCTGTAGAGTCTCGTACGGTTCCGTAGGGGCCTGTGGTGTTCTCTAGGGGCCTGTAGAGTCTCGTAGAGTTCCGTAGGGTCCTGTAGGTTTCCATAAGCGCCCGCAGAGGTCTGAAGGGGCCCGTACTGTTCCGTAAGGATCCACAGGGCTCAGTAGAGCTTCGTAGGTTCCCTAGAGGCCTCTGGAGTACCGCAGGAGCCAGTAGTGTTCTGTAGGGGCCCGTAGGGTTCCTTCCATATGGGCTGGCAGTGTTCCGTAGGGGCCTGTAGGTTTGTGTAAGTGCCCGCAGGAGTCTGTAGGAATTCGTGGGATTCTGTAAGGTTCCGGAGGGTTCTGTAGGGGCCCGTAGAGTTCCGTAGTGGCTGGCAAAGTTCCGTAGGGCCCTGTGGGGTTCTGTATGGACCTGTAGCGTTCCGTAGAGGCCTGCAGGGTTCTGTAAGTGCCCGCAGGTGTCTGTAGGGTTCTGTAGGATTCCGTAGGTGCCTGCAGTGTTCTGTAGGAGCCCATAGGGTTTTAGTGAGGTTCCGTTGTGTTGCTAAGGGTCTTGTAGAGTGCTGTCGGGTCCTGGAGTATTCTGTAGGGTTCCAGAGGGGCTCGTAAGGTTCCGTCGAAATCCGTAGGCTTCCCTAGGGGCCCGTGGAGTCCCGTAGATTTCCGTAGGGACCTGTAGGGTTCTGTAAGTGCCCGCAGGGGTTGGTAGGAGCTTGTAGGGTGCCATAAGTTTTCAGAGGGTTGTGTAGGGTTCCGTAGGGGCCTGTGGTGTTCCCTAGGGGCCTGTAGAGTCTCGTACGGTTCCGTAGGGGCCTGTAGGTTTCCATAAGCGCCCGCAGAGGTCTGAAGGGGCCTGTACTGTTCCGTAAGGATCCACAGGGCTCAGTAGAGCTTCATAGGTTCCCTAGAGGCCTGTAGATTACCGCAGGAGCCAGTAGTGTTCTGTAGGGTCCTCTAAGGTTCCTTCCATAGGGGCTGGCAGTGTTCCGTAGGGGCCTGTAGGGTTGAGTAAGTGCCCGCAGGAGTCTGTAGGAATCCGTGGGATTCTGTAAGGTTCTGGAGGGTTCTGCAGGGTTCCGTAGGGGCCCCTAGAGTTCCGTAGTGGCTGGTAAAGTTCCATAGGGTCCTGTACCGTTCCGTAACTGCCTGCAAGGGTCTTTAGGCTTCCGTAGGGGCTGGTAGGGTTCCATAAAGTTCCGTGGGTTCCTGCAGAGTTCTGCAAGTGCCCGCAAGGGCCTGTAGGGGCGCACAGTGTTTCTGCCAGGTTCCGTAGAGTTCCGTAGGGGCCATATTTTTCTGTAGTGGCTGGTAGTATTCTGTAGGGGTCTGTAGGTTTCCGTAGGCACCTGCAGTGTTCTGTAGGAGCCCATAGGGTTTTAGTGAGGTTCCGTTGTGTTGCTAAGGGTCTTGTAGAGTGCTGTCGGGTCCTGGAGTATTCTGTAGGGTTCCAGAGGGGCTCGTAGGGTTCCATCGAAATCTATAGGGTTCCCTAGGGGCCCATAGAGTCCCGTAGATTTCCGTAGGGACCTGTAGGGTTGTGTAAGTGCCCGCAGAAGTCTATAGGAGTCTGTGGGATTCTGTAAGGTTCTGGAGGGTTCTGCAGGGTTCCGTAGGGACCCGTAGAGTTCCGTAGTGGCTGGGAAAGTTCCGTAGGGCCCTGTGGGGTTCTGTATGGACCTGTAGGGTTCCGCAGGGGCCTGCAGGGTTCCGTAAGTGCCCGCAGGTGTCTGTAGGGATCCGTAGGGGCCTGCAGGGATCCGTAGGCACCTGCAGTGTTCTGTAGGAGCCCATAGGGTTTTAGTGAGGTTCCGTTGTGTTGCTAAGGGTCTTGTAGAGTGCTGTCGGGTCCTGGAATATTCTGTAGGGTTCCAGAGGGGCTGGTAGGGTTCCGTCGAAATCTGAAGGGTTCCCTAGGGGCCCGTAGAGTCCCGTAGATTTCCGTAGGGGCCTGTAGGGTTATGTAAGTGCCCGCAGGGGTTGGTAGGAGCTTGTAGGGTGCCATATGTTTCCGGAGGGTTGTGTAGGGTTCCGTAGGGGCCTGTGGTGTTCCCTAGGGGCCTGTAGAGTCTCGTACGGTTCCGTAGGGGCCTGTGGTGTTCCCTAGGGGCCTGTAGAGTCTCGTACAGTTCCGTAGGGTCCTGTAGGTTTCCATAAGTGCCCGCAGAGGTCTGAAGGGGCCCGTACTGTTCCGTAAGGATCCATAGGGCTCCGTAGAGCTTTGTAGGTTCCCTAGAGGCCTGTGGAGTACCGCAGGAGCCAGTAGTGTTCCGTAGGGTCCTCTAGGGTTGAGTAAGTGCCCGCAGGAGTCTGTAGGAATCCGTGGGATTCTGTAAGGTTCTGGAGGGTTCTGCAGGGTTCCGTAGGGGCCCGTAGAGTTCCGTAGTGGCTGGTAAAGTTCCCTAGGGCCCTGTACCGTTCCGTAACTGCCTGCAAGGGTCTTTAGGCTTCCGTAGGGGCTGGTAGGGTTCCATAAAGTTCCGTGGGTTCCTGCAGAGTTCTGCAAGTGCCCGCAAGGGCCTGTAGGGGCGCACAGTGTTTCTGCCAGGTTCCGTAGAGTTCCGTAGGGGCCATATTTTTCTGTAGTGGCTGGTAGTATTCTGTAGGGGTCTGTAGGTTTCCGTAGGCACCTGCAGTGTTCTGTAGGAGCCCATAGGGTTTTAGTGAGGTTCCGTTGTGTTGCTAAGGGTCTTGTAGAGTGCTGTCGGGTCCTGGAGTATTCTGTAGGGTTCCAGAGGGGCTCATAAGGTTCCGTCGAAATCCGTAGGCTTCCCTAGGGGCCCGTGGAGTCCCGTAGATTTCCGTAGGGACCTGTAGGGTTCTGTAAGTGGCCGCAGGGGTTGGTAGGCTCTTGTAGGGTGCCATAAGTTTCCAGAGGGTTGTGTAGGGTTCCGTAGGGGCCTGTGGTGTTTCCTAGGAGCCTGTAGAGTCTCGTAGATTTCCGTAGGGACCTGTAGGTTTCCATAAGCGCCCGCAGAGGTCTGAAGGGGCCTGTACTGTTCCGTAAGGATCCACAGGGCTCAGTAGAGCTTCATAGGTTCCCTAGAGGCCTGTAGATTACCGCAGGAGCCAGTAGTGTTCTGTAGGGTCCTCTAAGGTTCCTTCCATAGGGGCTGGCAGTGTTCCGTAGGGGCCTG
This sequence comes from Numenius arquata, assembly GCF_964106895.1. Classification (NCBI taxonomy): domain Eukaryota; kingdom Metazoa; phylum Chordata; class Aves; order Charadriiformes; family Scolopacidae; genus Numenius; species Numenius arquata. The sequence continues at coordinate 66,205 of NW_027415678.1, forward strand.
TAGGGTTGAGTAAGTGCCCGCAGGAGTCTGTAGGAATCCGTGGGATTCTGTAAGGTTCTGGAGGGTTCTGCAGGGTTCCGTAGGGGCCCCTAGAGTTCCGTAGTGGCTGGTAAAGTTCCCTAGGGCCCTGTACCGTTCCGTAACTGCCTGCAAGGGTCTTTAGGCTTCCGTAGGGGCTGGTAGGGTTCCATAAAGTTCCGTGGGTTCCTGCAGAGTTCTGCAAGTGCCCGCAAGGGCCTGTAGGGGCGCACAGTGTTTCTGCCAGGTTCCGTAGAGTTCCGTAGGGGCCATATTTTTCTGTAGTGGCTGGTAGTATTCTGTAGGGGTCTGTAGGTTTCCGTAGGCACCTGCAGTGTTCTGTAGGAGCCCATAGGGTTTTAGTGAGGTTCCGTTGTGTTGCTAAGGGTCTTGTAGAGTGCTGTCGGGTCCTGGAGTATTCTGTAGGGTTCCAGAGGGGCTCGTAGGGTTCCATCGAAATCTATAGGGTTCCCTAGGGGCCCATAGAGTCCCGTAGATTTCCGTAGGGACCTGTAGGGTTGTGTAAGTGCCCGCAGAAGTCTGTAGGAGTCTGTGGGATTCTGTAAGGTTCTGGAGGGTTCTGCAGGGTTCCGTAGGGACCCGTAGAGTTCCGTAGTGGCTGGTAAAGTTCCGTAGGGCCCTGTGGGGTTCTGTATGGACCTGTAGGGTTCCGTAGGGGCCTGCAGGGTTCCGTAAGTGCCCGCAGGTGTCTGTAGGGATCCGTAGGGGCCTGCAGGGATCCGTAGGCACCTGCAGTGTTCTGTAGGAGCCCATAGGGTTTTAGTGAGGTTCTGTTGTGTTGCTAAGGGTCTTGTAGAGTGCTGTCGGGTCCTGGAATATTCTGTAGGGTTCCAGAGGGGCTGGTAGGGTTCCGTCGAAATCTGAAGGGTTCCCTAGGGGCCCGTAGAGTCCCGTAGATTTCCGTAGGGGCCTGTAGGGTTATGTAAGTGCCCGCAGGGGTTGGTAGGAGCTTGTAGGGTGCCATATGTTTCCGGAGGGTTGTGTAGGGTTCCGTAGGGGCCTGTGGTGTTCCCTAGGGGCCTGTAGAGTCTCGTACAGTTTCGGTAGGGTCCTGTAGGTTTCCATAAGCGCCCGCAGAGGTCTGAAGGGGCCCGTACTGTTCCGTAAGGATCCATAGGGTTCCGTAGAGCTTCGTAGGTTCCCTAGAGGCCTGTGGAGTACCGCAGGAGCCAGTAGTGTTCCGTAGGGTCCTCTAGGGTTGAGTAAGTGCCCGCAGGAGTCTGTAGGAATCCGTGGGATTCTGTAAGGTTCTGGAGGGTTCTGCAGGGTTCCGTAGGGGCCCGTAGAGTTCCGTAGTGGCTGGTAAAGTTCCCTAGGGCCCTGTACCGTTCCGTAACTGCCTGCAAGGGTCTTTAGGCTTCCGTAGGGGCTGGTAGGGTTCCATAAAGTTCCGTGGGTTCCTGCAAAGTTCTGCAAGTGCCCGCAAGGGCCTGTAGGGGCCCACAGTGTTTCTGCCAGGTTCCGTAGAGTTCCGTAGGGGCCATATTTTTCTGTAGTGGCTGGTAGTATTCTGTAGGGGTCTGCAGGTTTCCGTAGGCACCTACAGTGTTCTGTAGGAGCCCATAGGGTTTTAGTGAGGTTCCGTTGTGTTGCTAAGGGTCTTGTAGAGTGCTGTCGGGTCCTGGAGTATTCTGTAGGGTTCCAGAGGGGCTCGTAGGGTTCCGTCGAAATCTGTAGGGTTCCCTAGGGGCCCATAGAGTCCCGTAGATTGCCGTAGGGACCTGTAGGGTTGTGTAAGTGCTCGCAGGGGTTGGTAGGAGCTTGTAGGGTTCCATAAGTTTCCAGAGGGTTGTGTAGGGTTCCGTAGGGGCCTGTGGTGTTCCGTAGGGGCCTGTAGAGTCTCGTACGGTTCCGTAGGGGCCTGTGGTGTTCCCTAGGGGCCTGTAGAGTCTCGTACAGTTCCGTAGGGTCCTGTAGGTTTCCATAAGTGCCCGCAGAGGTCTGAAGGGGCCCGTACTGTTCCGTAAGGATCCATAGGGCTCCGTAGAGCTTTGTAGGTTCCCTAGAGGCCTCTGGAGTACCGCAGGAGCCAGTAGTGTTCCGTAGGGTCCTCTAGGGTTGAGTAAGTGCCCGCAGGAGTCTGTAGGAATCCGTGGGATTCTGTAAGGTTCTGGAGGGTTCTGCAGGGTTCCGTAGGGGCCCCTAGAGTTCCGTAGTGGCTGGTAAAGTTCCCTAGGGCCCTGTACCGTTCCGTAACTGCCTGCAAGGGTCTTTAGGCTTCCGTAGGGGCTGGTAGGGTTCCATAAAGTTCCGTGGGTTCCTGCAAAGTTCTGCAAGTGCCCGCAAGGGCCTGTAGGGGCCCACAGTGTTTCTGCCAGGTTCCGTAGAGTTCCGTAGGGGCCATATTTTTCTGTAGTGGCTGGTAGTATTCTGTAGGGGTCTGCAGGTTTCCGTAGGCACCTACAGTGTTCTGTAGGAGCCCATAGGGTTTTAGTGAGGTTCCGTTGTGTTGCTAAGGGTCTTGTAGAGTGCTGTCGGGTCCTGGAGTATTCTGTAGGGTTCCAGAGGGGCTCGTAGGGTTCCGTCGAAATCTGTAGGGTTCCCTAGGGGCCCATAGAGTCCCGTAGATTGCCGTAGGGACCTGTAGGGTTGTGTAAGTGCTCGCAGGGGTTGGTAGGAGCTTGTAGGGTTCCATAAGTTTCCAGAGGGTTGTGTAGGGTTCCGTAGGGGCCTGTGGTGTTCCGTAGGGGCCTGTAGAGTCTCGTACGGTTCCGTAGGGGCCTGTGGTGTTCCCTAGGGGCCTGTAGAGTCTCGTACAGTTCCGTAGGGTCCTGTAGGTTTCCATAAGTGCCCGCAGAGGTCTGAAGGGGCCCGTACTGTTCCGTAAGGATCCATAGGGCTCCGTAGAGCTTTGTAGGTTCCCTAGAGGCCTCTGGAGTACCGCAGGAGCCAGTAGTGTTCCGTAGGGTCCTCTAGGGTTGAGTAAGTGCCCGCAGGAGTCTGTAGGAATCCGTGGGATTCTGTAAGGTTCTGGAGGGTTCTGCAGGGTTCCGTAGGGGCCCCTAGAGTTCCGTAGTGGCTGGTAAAGTTCCCTAGGGCCCTGTACCGTTCCGTAACTGCCTGCAAGGGTCTTTAGGCTTCCGTAGGGGCTGGTAGGGTTCCATAAAGTTCCGTGGGTTCCTGCAGAGTTCTGCAAGTGCCCGCAAGGGCCTGTAGGGGCGCACAGTGTTTCTGCCAGGTTCCGTAGAGTTCCGTAGGGGCCATATTTTTCTGTAGTGGCTGGTAGTATTCTGTAGGGGTCTGTAGGTTTCCGTAGGCACCTGCAGTGTTCTGTAGGAGCCCATAGGGTTTTAGTGAGGTTCCGTTGTGTTGCTAAGGGTCTTGTAGAGTGCTGTCGGGTCCTGGAGTATTCTGTAGGGTTCCAGAGGGGCTCGTAAGGTTCCGTCAAAATCCGTAGGCTTCCCTAGGGGCCCATAGAGTCCCGTAGATTTCCGTAGGGACCTGTAGGGTTCTGTAAGTGCCCGCAGGGGTTGGTAGGCTCTTGTAGGGTGCCATAAGTTTCCAGAGGGTTGTGTAGGGTTCCGTAGGGGCCTGTGGTGTTCCCTAGGGGCCTGTAGAGTCTCGTACAGTTCCGTAGGGTCCTGTAGGTTTCCATAAGCGCCCGCAGAGGTCTGAAGGGGCCCGTACTGTTCCGCAAGGATCCACAGGGCTCAGTAGAGCTTCATAGGTTCCCTAGAGGCCTGTAGATTATCGCAGGAGCCAGTAGTGTTCTGTAGGGTCCTCTAAGGTTCCTTCCATAGGGGCTGGCAGTGTTCCGTAGGGGCCTGTAGGGTTGAGTAAGTGCCCGCAGGAGTCTGTAGGAGTCTGTGGGATTCTGTAAGGTTCCGGAGGGTTCTGCAGGGTTCCGTAGGGGCCCGTAGAGTTCCGTAGTGGCTGGTAAAGTTCCGTAGGGCCCTGTGGGGTTCTGTATGGACCTGTAGGGTTCCGTAGGGGCCTGCAGGGTTCCATAAGTGCCCGCAGGTGTCTGTAGGGTTCCGTAGGGGTCTGTAGGGTTCCGTAGGCACCTGCAGTGTTCTGTAGGAGACCATAGGGTTTTAGTGAGGTTCCGTTGTGTTGCTAAGGGTCTTGTAGAGTGCTGTCGGGTCCTGGAGTATTCTGTAGGGTTCCAGAGGGCCTCATAGGGTTCCATCGAAATCTGAAGGGTTCCCTAGGGGCCCATAGAGTCCCGTAGATTGCCTTTGGGACCTGTAGGGTTGTGTAAGTGCCCGCAGGGGTTGGTAGGAGTCTGTGGGATTCTGTAAGGTTCTGGAGGGTTCTGCAGGGTTCCGTAGGGACCCGTAGAGTTCCGTAGTGGCTGGTAAAGTTCCGTAGGGCCCTGTGGGGTTCTGTATGGACCTGTAGGGTTCCGTAGGGGCCTGCAGGGTTCCATAAGTGCCCGCAGGTGTCTGTAGGGTTCCGTAGGGGTCTGTAGGGTTCCGTAGGCACCTGCAGTGTTCTGTAGGAGCCCATAGGGTTTTAGTGAGGTTCTGTTGTGTTGCTAAGGGTCTTGTAGAGTGCTGTCGGGTCCTGGAATATTCTGTAGGGTTCAGGAGGGGCTGGTAGGGTTCCGTCGAAATCTGAAGGGTTCCCTAGGGGCCTGTAGAGGCCCGTAGATTTCCGTAGGGGCCTGTAGAGTTATGTAAGTGCCCGCAGGGGTTGGTAGGAGCTTGTAGGGTGCCATATGTTTCCGGAGGGTTGTGTAGGGTTCCGTAGGGGCCTGTGGTGTTCCCTAGGGGCCTGTAGAGTCTCGTACAGTTTCGGTAGGGTCCTGTAGGTTTCCATAAGCGCCCGCAGAGGTCTGAAGGGGCCCGTACTGTTCCGTAAGGATCCATAGGGTTCCGTAGAGCTTCGTAGGTTCCCTAGAGGCCTGTGGAGTACCACAGGAGCCAGTAGTGTTCCGTAGGGTCCTCTAGGGTTGAGTAAGTGCCCGCAGAAGTCTGTAGGAATCCGTGGGATTCTGTAAGGTTCCGGAGGGTTCTGCAGGGTTCCGTAGGGGCCCGTAGAGTTCCGTAGTGGCTGGTAAAGTTCCGTAGGGCCCTGTGGGGTTCTGTATGGACCTGTAGGGTTCCGTAGGGGCCTGCAGGGTTCTGTAAGTGCCCGCAGGTGTCTGTAGGGTTCCGTAGGGGTCTGTAGGGTTCCGTAGGCACCTGCAGTGTTCTGTAGGAGCCCATAGGGTTTTAGTGAGGTTCCGTTGTGTTGCTAAGGGTCTTGTAGAGTGCTGTCGGGTCCTGGAGTATTCTGTAGGGTTCCAGAGGGCCTCATAGGGTTCCATCGAAATCTGAAGGGTTCCCTAGGGGCCCATAGAGTCCCGTAGATTGCCGTTGGGACCTGTAGGGTTGTGTAAGTGCCCGCAGGGGTTGGTAGGAGTCTGTGGGATTCTGTAAGGTTCTGGAGGGTTCTGCAGGTTTCCGTAGGGACCCGTAGAGTTCCGTAGTGGCTGGTAAAGTTCCCTAGGGCCCTGTACCGTTCCGTAACTGCCTGCAAGGGTCTTTAGGCTTCCGTAGGGGCTGGTAGGGTTCCATAAAGTTCCGTGGGTTCCTGCAGAGTTCTGCAAGTGCCCGCAAGGGCCTGTAGGGGCGCACAGTGTTTCTGCCAGGTTCCGTAGAGTTCCGTAGGGGCCATATTTTTCTGTAGTGGCTGGTAGTATTCTGTAGGGGTCTGTAGGTTTCCGTAGGCACCTGCAGTGTTCTGTAGGAGCCCATAGGGTTTTAGTGAGGTTCCGTTGTGTTGCTAAGGGTCTTGTAGAGTGCTGTCGGGTCCTGGAGTATTCTGTAGGGTTCCAGAGGGGCTCGTAGGGTTCCGTCGAAATCTGTAGGGTTCCCTAGGGGCCCATAGAGTCCCGTAGATTTCCGTAGGGACCTGTAGGGTTGTGTAAGTGCCCGCAGAAGTCTGTAGGAGTCTGTGGGATTCTGTAAGGTTCCGGAGGGTTCTGCAGGGTTCCGTAGGGACCCGTAGAGTTCCGTAGTGGCTGGTAAAGTTCCGTAGGGCCCTGTGGGGTTCTGTATGGACCTGTAGGGTTCCGTAGGGGCCTGCAGGGTTCCATAAGTGCCCGCAGGTGTCTGTAGGGTTCCGTAGGGGTCTCTAGGGTTCCGTAGGCACCTGCAGTGTTCTGTAGGAGCCCATAGGGTTTTAGTGAGGTTCCGTTGTGTTGCTAAGGGTCTTGTAGAGTGCTGTCGGGTCCTGGAGTATTCTGTAGGGTTCCAGAGGGCCTCGTAGGGTTCCGTCGAAATCTGAAGGGTTCCCTAGGGGCCCATAGAGTCCCATAGATTTCCGTAGGGACCTGTAGGGTTGTGTAAGTGCCCGCAGGGGTTGGTAGGAGCTTGTAGGGTGCCATATGTTTCCGGAGGGTTGTGTAGGGTTCCGTAGGGGCCTGTGGTGTTCCCTAGGGGCCTGTAGAGTCTCGTACAGTTTCGGTAGGGTCCTGTAGGTTTCCATAAGCGCCCGCAGAGGTCTGAAGGGGCCCGTACTGTTCCGTAAGGATCCATAGGGTTCCGTAGAGCTTCGTAGGTTCCCTAGAGGCCTCTGGAGTACCGCAGGAGCCAGTAGTGTTCCGTAGGGTCCTCTAGGGTTGAGTAAGTGCCCGCAGGAGTCTGTAGGAATCCGTGGGATTCTGTAAGGTTCTGCAGGGTTCTGCAGGGTTCCGTAGGGGCCCGTAGAGTTCCGTAGTGGCTGGTAAAGTTCCCTAGGGCCCTGTACCGTTCTGTAACTGCCTGCAAGGGTCTTTAGGCTTCCGTAGGGGCTGGTAGGGTTCCATAAAGTTCCGTGGGTTCCTGCAGAGTTCTGCAAGTGCCCGCAAGGGCCTGTAGGGGCGCACAGTGTTTCTGCCAGGTTCCGTAGAGTTCCGTAGGGGCCATATTTTTCTGTAGTGGCTGGTAGTATTCTGTAGGGGTCTGTAGGTTTCCGTAGGCACCTGCAGTGTTCTGTAGGAGCCCATAGGGTTTTAGTGAGGTTCCGTTGTGTTGCTAAGGGTCTTGTAGAGTGCTGTCGGGTCCTGGAGTATTCTGTAGGGTTCCAGAGGGGCTCGTAGGGTTCCGTCGAAATCTGTAGGGTTCCCTAGGGGCCCATAGAGTCCCGTAGATTTCCGTAGGGACCTGTAGGGTTGTGTAAGTGCCCGCAGGGGTTGGTAGGAGTCTGTGGGATTCTGTAAGGTTCTGGAGGGTTCTGCAGGGTTCCGTAGGGACCCGTAGAGTTCCGTAGTGGCTGGTAAAGTTCCGTAGGGCCCTGTGGGGTTCTGTATGGACCTGTAGGGTTCCGTAGGGGCCTGCAGGGTTCCATAAGTGCCCGCAGGTGTCTGTAGGGTTCCGTAGGGGTCTGTAGGGTTCCGTAGGCACCTGCAGTGTTCTGTAGGAGCCCATAGGGTTTTAGTGAGGTTCTGTTGTGTTGCTAAGGGTCTTGTAGAGTGCTGTCGGGTCCTGGAGTATTCTGTAGGGTTCCAGAGGGGCTCGTAGGGTTCCGTCGAAATCTGAAGGGTTCCCTAGGGGCCCGTAGAGTCCCGTAGATTTCCGTAGGGGCCTGTAGAGTTATGTAAGTGCCCGCAGGGGTTGGTAGGAGCTTGTAGGGTGCCATATGTTTCCGGAGGGTTGTGTAGGGTTCCGTAGGGGCCTGTGGTGTTCCCTAGGGGCCTGTAGAGTCTCGTACAGTTTCGGTAGGGTCCTGTAGGTTTCCATAAGCGCCCGCAGAGGTCTGAAGGGGCCCGTACTGTTCCGTAAGGATCCATAGGGTTCCGTAGAGCTTCGTAGGTTCCCTAGAGGCCTGTGGAGTACCGCAGGAGCCAGTAGTGTTCCGTAGGGTCCTCTAGGGTTGAGTAAGTGCCCGCAGGAGTCTGTAGGAATCCGTGGGATTCTGTAAGGTTCTGGAGGGTTCTGCAGGGTTCCGTAGGGGCCCGTAGAGTTCCGTAGTGGCTGGTAAAGTTCCCTAGGGCCCTGTACCGTTCCGTAACTGCCTGCAAGGGTCTTTAGGCTTCCGTAGGGGCTGGTAGGGTTCCATAAAGTTCCGTGGGTTCCTGCAGAGTTCTGCAAGTGCCCGCAAGGGCCTGTAGGGGCGCACAGTGTTTCTGCCAGGTTCCGTAGAGTTCCGTAGGGGCCATATTTTTCTGTAGTGGCTGGTAGTATTCTGTAGGGGTCTGTAGGTTTCCGTAGGCACCTGCAGTGTTCTGTAGGAGCCCATAGGGTTTTAGTGAGGTTCCGTTGTGTTGCTAAGGGTCTTGTAGAGTGCTGTCGGGTCCTGGAGTATTCTGTAGGGTTCCAGAGGGGCTCGCAGGGTTCCGTCGAAATCTGTAGGGTTCCCTAGGGGCCCATAGAGTCCCGTCGATTTCCGTAGGGACCTGTAGGGTTGTGTAAGTGCCCGCAGAAGTCTGTAGGAGTCTGTGGGATTCTGTAAGGTTCCGGAGGGTTCTGCAGGGTTCCGTAGGGACCCGTAGAGTTCCGTAGTGGCTGGTAAAGTTCCGTAGGGCCCTGTGGGGTTCTGTATGGACCTGTAGGGTTCCGTAGGGGCCTGCAGGGTTCCGTAAGTGCCCGCAGGTGTCTGTAGGGTTCCGTAGGGGTCTGTAGGGTTCCGTAGGCACCTGCAGTGTTCTGTAGGAGCCCATAGGGTTTTAGTGAGGTTCCGTTGTGTTGCTAAGGGTCTTGTAGAGTGCTGTCGGGTCCTGGAGTATTCTGTAGGGTTCCAGAGGGCCTCATAGGGTTCCATCGAAATCTGAAGGGTTCCCTAGGGGCCCATAGAGTCCCGTAGATTGCCATTGGGACCTGTAGGGTTGTGTAAGTGCCCGCAGGGGTTGGTAGGAGTCTGTGGGATTCTGTAAGGTTCTGGAGGGTTCTGCAGGGTTCCGTAGGGACCCGTAGAGTTCCGTAGTGGCTGGTAAAGTTCCCTAGGGCCCTGTACCGTTCCGTAACTGCCTGCAAGGGTCTTTAGGCTTCCGTAGGGGCTGGTAGGGTTCCATAAAGTTCCGTGGGTTCCTGCAGAGTTCTGCAAGTGCCCGCAAGGGCCTGTAGGGGCGCACAGTGTTTCTGCCAGGTTCCGTAGAGTTCCGTAGGGGCCATATTTTTCTGTAGTGGCTGGTAGTATTCTGTAGGGGTCTGTAGGTTTCCGTAGGCACCTGCAGTGTTCTGTAGGAGCCCATAGGGTTTTAGTGAGGTTCCGTTGTGTTGCTAAGGGTCTTGTAGAGTGCTGTCGGGTCCTGGAGTATTCTGTAGGGTTCCAGAGGGGCTCGTAGGGTTCCGTCGAAATCTGTAGGGTTCCCTAGGGGCCCATAGAGTCCCGTAGATTTCCGTAGGGACCTGTAGGGTTGTGTAAGTGCCCGCAGAAGTCTGTAGGAGTCTGTGGGATTCTGTAAGGTTCCGGAGGGTTGTGTAGGGTTCCGTAGGGGCCCGTAGAGTTCCGTAGTGGCTGGTAAAGTTCCGTAGGGCCCTGTGGGGTTCTGTATGGACCTGTAGGGTTCCGTAGGGGCCTGCAGGGTTCCATAAGTGCCCGCAGGTGTCTGTAGGGTTCCGTAGGGGTCTGTAGGGTTCCGTAGGCACCTGCAGTGTTCTGTAGGAGCCCATAGGGTTTTAGTGAGGTTCCGTTGTGTTGCTAAGGGTCTTGTAGAGTGTTGTCGGGTCCTGGAGTATTCTGTAGGGTTCCAGAGGGCCTCATAGGGTTCCATCGAAATCTGAAGGGTTCCCTAGGGGCCCATAGAGTCCCGTAGATTTCCGTAGGGACCTGTAGGGTTGTGTAAGTGCCCGCAGGGGTTGGTAGGAGCTTGTAGGGTGCCATATGTTTCCGGAGGGTTGTGTAGGGTTCCGTAGGGGCCTGTGGTGTTCCCTAGGGGCCTGTAGAGTCTCGTACAGTTTCGGTAGGGTCCTGTAGGTTTCCATAAGCGCCCGCAGAGGTCTGAAGGGGCCCGTACTGTTCCGTAAGGATCCATAGGGTTCCGTAGAGCTTCGCAGGTTCCCTAGAGGCCTCTGGAGTACCGCAGGAGCCAGTAGTGTTCCGTAGGGTCCTCTAGGGTTGAGTAAGTGCCCGCAGGAGTCTGTAGGAATCCGTGGGATTCTGTAAGGTTCTGGAGGGTTCTGCAGGGTTCCGTAGGGGCCCGTAGAGTTCCGTAGTGGCTGGTAAAGTTCCCTAGGGCCCTGTACCGTTCCGTAACTGCCTGCAAGGGTCTTTAGGCTTCCGTAGGGGCTGGTAGGGTTCCATAAAGTTCCGTGGGTTCCTGCAGAGTTCTGCAAGTGCCCGCAAGGGCCTGTAGGGGCGCACAGTGTTTCTGCCAGGTTCCGTAGAGTTCCGTAGGGGCCATATTTTTCTGTAGTGGCTGGTAGTATTCTGTAGGGGTCTGTAGGTTTCCGTAGGCACCTGCAGTGTTCTGTAGGAGCCCATAGGGTTTTAGTGAGGTTCCGTTGTGTTGCTAAGGGTCTTGTAGAGTGCTGTCGGGTCCTGGAGTATTCTGTAGGGTTCCAGAGGGGCTCGTAGGGTTCCGTCGAAATCTGTAGGGTTCCCTAGGGGCCCATAGAGTCCCATAGATTTCCGTAGGGACCTGTAGGGTTGTGTAAGTGCCTGCAGAAGTCTGTAGGAGTCTGTGGGATTCTGTAAGGTTCCGGAGGGTTCTGCAGGGTTCCGTAGGGGCCCGTAGAGTTCCGTAGTGGCTGGTAAAGTTCCGTAGGGCCCTGTGGGGTTCTCTATGGACCTGTAGGGTTCCGTAGGGGCCTGCAGGGTTCCGTAAGTGCCCGCAGGTGTCTGTAGGGTTCCGTAGGGGTCTGTAGGGTTCCGTAGGCACCTGCAGTGTTCTGTAGGAGCCCATAGGGTTTTAGTGAGGTTCCGTTGTGTTGCTAAGGGTCTTGTAGAGTGCTGTCGGGTCCTGGAGTATTCTGTAGGGTTCCAGAGGGCCTCATAGGGTTCCATCGAAATCTGAAGGGTTCCCTAGGGGCCCATAGAGTCCCGTAGATTTCCGTAGGGACCTGTAGGGTTGTGTAAGTGCCCGCAGGGGTTGGTAGGAGTCTGTGGGATTCTGTAAGGTTCTGGAGGGTTCTGCAGGGTTCCGTAGGGACCCGTAGAGTTCCGTAGTGGCTGGTAAAGTTCCCTAGGGCCCTGTACCGTTCCGTAACTGCCTGCAAGGGTCTTTAGGCTTCCGTAGGGGCTGGTAGGGTTCCATAAAGTTCCGTGGGTTCCTGCAGAGTTCTGCAAGTGCCCGCAAGGGCCTGTAGGGGCGCACAGTGTTTCTGCCAGGTTCCGTAGAGTTCCGTAGGGGCCATATTTTTCTGTAGTGGCTGGTAGTATTCTGTAGGGGTCTGTAGGTTTCCGTAGGCACCTGCAGTGTTCTGTAGGAGCCCATAGGGTTTTAGTGAGGTTCCGTTGTGTTGCTAAGGGTCTTGTAGAGTGCTGTCGGGTCCTGGAGTATTCTGTAGGGTTCCAGAGGGGCTCGTAGGGTTCCGTCGAAATCTGTAGGGTTCCCTAGGGGCCCATAGAGTCCCGTAGATTTCCGTAGGGACCTGTAGGGTTGTGTAAGTGCCCGCAGAAGTCTGTAGGAGTCTGTGGGATTCTGTAAGGTTCCGGAGGGTTCTGCAGGGTTCCGTAGGGGCCCGTAGAGTTCCGTAGTGGCTGGTAAAGTTCCGTAGGGCCCTGTGGGGTTCTGTATGGACCTGTAGGGTTCCGTAGGGGCCTGCAGGGTTCCATAAGTGCCCGCAGGTGTCTGTAGGGTTCCGTAGGGGTCTGTAGGGTTCCGTAGGCACCTGCAGTGTTCTGTAGGAGCCCATAGGGTTTTAGTGAGGTTCCGTTGTGTTGCTAAGGGTCTTGTAGAGTGCTGTCGGGTCCTGGAGTATTCTGTAGGGTTCCAGAGGGCCTCATAGGGTTCCATCGAAATCTGAAGGGTTCCCTAGGGGCCCATAGAGTCCCGTAGATTTCCGTAGGGACCTGTAGGGTTCTGTAAGTGCCCGCAGGGGTTGGTAGGAGCTTGTAGGGTGCCATATGTTTCCGGAGGGTTGTGTAGGGTTCCGTAGGGGCCTGTGGTGTTCCCTAGGGGCCTGTAGAGTCTCGTACAGTTTCGGTAGGGTCCTGTAGGTTTCCATAAGCGCCCGCAGAGGTCTGAAGGGGCCCGTACTGTTCCGTAAGGATCCATAGGGTTCCGTAGAGCTTCGTAGGTTCCCTAGAGGCCTGTGGAGTACCGCAGGAGCCAGTAGTGTTCCGTAGGGTCCTCTAGGGTTGAGTAAGTGCCCGCAGGAGTCTGTAGGAATCCGTGGGATTCTGTAAGGTTCTGGAGGGTTCTGCAGGGTTCCGTAGGGGCCCGTAGAGTTCCGTAGTGGCTGGTAAAGTTCCCTAGGGCCCTGTACCGTTCCGTAACTGCCTGCAAGGGTCTTTAGGCTTCCGTAGGGGCTGGTAGGGTTCCATAAAGTTCCGTGGGTTCCTGCAGAGTTCTGCAAGTGCCCGCAAGGGCCTGTAGGGGCGCACAGTGTTTCTGCCAGGTTCCGTAGAGTTCCGTAGGGGCCATATTTTTCTGTAGTGGCTGGTAGTATTCTGTAGGGGTCTGTAGGTTTCCGTAGGCACCTGCAGTGTTCTGTAGGAGCCCATAGGGTTTTAGTGAGGTTCCGTTGTGTTGCTAAGGGTCTTGTAGAGTGCTGTCGGGTCCTGGAGTATTCTGTAGGGTTCCAGAGGGGCTCGTAGGGTTCCGTCGAAATCTGTAGGGTTCCCTAGGGGCCCATAGAGTCCCGTAGATTTCCGTAGGGACCTGTAGGGTTGTGTAAGTGCCTGCAGAAGTCTGTAGGAGTCTGTGGGATTCTGTAAGGTTCCGGAGGGTTCTGCAGGGTTCCGTAGGGGCCCGTAGAGTTCCGTAGTGGCTGGTAAAGTTCCGTAGGGCCCTGTGGGGTTCTCTATGGACCTGTAGGGTTCCGTAGGGGCCTGCAGGGTTCCGTAAGTGCCCGCAGGTGTCTGTAGGGTTCCGTAGGGGTCTGTAGGGTTCCGTAGGCACCTGCAGTGTTCTGTAGGAGCCCATAGGGTTTTAGTGAGGTTCCGTTGTGTTGCTAAGGGTCTTGTAGAGTGCTGTCGGGTCCTGGAGTATTCTGTAGGGTTCCAGAGGGCCTCATAGGGTTCCATCGAAATCTGAAGGGTTCCCTAGGGGCCCATAGAGTCCCGTAGATTTCCGTAGGGACCTGTAGGGTTGTGTAAGTGCCCGCAGGGGTTGGTAGGAGTCTGTGGGATTCTGTAAGGTTCTGGAGGGTTCTGCAGGGTTCCGTAGGGACCCGTAGAGTTCCGTAGTGGCTGGTAAAGTTCCGTAGGGCCCTGTGGGGTTCTGTATGGACCTGTAAGGTTCCGTAGGGGCCTGCAGGGTTCCATAAGTGCCCGCAGGTGTCTGTAGGGTTCCGTAGGGGTCTGTAGGGTTCCGTAGGCACCTGCAGTGTTCTGTAGGAGCCCATAGGGTTTTAGTGAGGTTCTGTTGTGTTGCTAAGGGTCTTGTAGAGTGCTGTCGGGTCCTGGAGTATTCTGTAGGGTTCCAGAGGGGCTGGTAGGGTTCCGTCGAAATCTGAAGGGTTCCCTAGGGGCCCGTAGAGTCCCGTAGATTTCCGTAGGGGCCTGTAGAGTTATGTAAGTGCCCGCAGGGGTTGGTAGGAGCTTGTAGGGTGCCATATGTTTCCGGAGGGTTGTGTAGGGTTCCGTAGGGGCCTGTGGTGTTCCCTAGGGGCCTGTAGAGTCTCGTACAGTTTCGGTAGGGTCCTGTAGGTTTCCATAAGCGCCCGCAGAGGTCTGAAGGGGCCCGTACTGTTCCGTAAGGATCCATAGGGTTCCGTAGAGCTTCGTAGGTTCCCTAGAGGCCTCTGGAGTACCGCAGGAGCCAGTAGTGTTCCGTAGGGTCCTCTAGGGTTGAGTAAGTGCCCGCAGGAGTCTGTAGGAATCCGTGGGATTCTGTAAGGTTCTGGAGGGTTCTGCAGGGTTCCGTAGGGGCCCGTAGAGTTCCGTAGTGGCTGGTAAAGTTCCCTAGGGCCCTGTACCGTTCCGTAACTGCCTGCAAGGGTCTTTAGGCTTCCGTAGGGGCTGGTAGGGTTCCATAAAGTTCCGTGGGTTCCTGCAGAGTTCTGCAAGTGCCCGCAAGGGCCTGTAGGGGCCCACAGTGTTTCTGCCAGGTTCCGTAGAGTTCCGTAGGGGCCATATTTTTCTGTAGTGGCTGGTAGTATTCTGTAGGGGTCTGTAGGTTTCCGTAGGCACCTGCAGTGTTCTGTAGGAGCCCATAGGGTTTTAGTGAGGTTCCGTTGTGTTGCTAAGGGTCTTGTAGAGTGCTGTCGGGTCCTGGAGTATTCTGTAGGGTTCCAGAGGGCCTCATAGGGTTCCATCGAAATCTGAAGGGTTCCCTAGGGGCCCATAGAGTCCCGTAGATTTCCGTAGGGACCTGTAGGGTTGTTTAAGTGCCCGCAGAAGTCTGTAGGAGTCTGTGGGATTCTGTAAGGTTCCGGAGGGTTCTGCAGGGTTCCGTAGGGGCCCGTAGAGTTCCGTAGTGGCTGGTAAAGTTCCGTAGGGCCCTGTGGGGTTCTGTATGGACCTGTAGGGTTCCGTAGGGGCCTGCAGGGTTCCGTAAGTGCCCGCAGGTGTCTGTAGGGTTCCGTAGGGGTCTGTAGGGTTCCGTAGGCACCTGCAGTGTTCTGTAGGAGCCCATAGGGTTTTAGTGAGGTTCCGTTGTGTTGCTAAGGGTCTTGTAGAGTGCTGTCGGGTCCTGGAGTATTCTGTAGGGTTCCAGAGGGGCTCGTAGGGTTCCATCGAAATCTATAGGGTTCCCTAGGGGCCCATAGAGTCCCGTAGATTTCCGTAGGGACCTGTAGGGTTGTTTAAGTGCCCACAGAAGTCTGTAGGAGTCTGTGGGATTCTGTAAGGTTCTGGAGGGTTCTGCAGGGTTCCGTAGGGACCCGTAGAGTTCCGTAGTGGCTGGGAAAGTTCCGTAGGGCCCTGTGGGGTTCTGTATGGACCTGTAGGGTTCCGTAGGGGCCTGCAGGGTTCCGTAAGTGCCCGCAGGTGTCTGTAGCGATCCGTAGGGGCCTGCAGGGATCCGTAGGCACCTGCAGTGTTCTGTAGGAGCCCATAGGGTTTTAGTGAGGTTCCGTTGTGTTGCTAAGGGTCTTGTAGAGTGCTGTCGGGTCCTGGAGTATTCTGTAGGGTTCCAGAGGGGCTGGTAGGGTTCCGTCGAAATCTGAAGGGTTCCCTAGGGGCCCGTAGAGTCCCGTAGATTTCCGTAGGGGCCTGTAGGGTTATGTAAGTGCCCGCAGGGGTTTGTAGGAGCTTGTAGGGTGCCATATGTTTCCGGAGGGTTGTGTAGGGTTCCGTAGGGGCCTGTGGTGTTCCCTAGGGGCCTGTAGAGTCTCGTACAGTTTCGGTAGGGTCCTGTAGGTTTCCATAAGCGCCCGCAGAGGTCTGAAGGGGCCCGTACTGTTCCGTAAGGATCCATAGGGTTCCGTAGAGCTTCGTAGGTTCCCTAGAGGCCTGTGGAGTACCGCAGGAGCCAGTAGTGTTCCGTAGGGTCCTCTAGGGTTGAGTAAGTGCCCGCAGGAGTCTGTAGGAATCCGTGGGATTCTGTAAGGTTCTGGAGGGTTCTGCAGGGTTCCGTAGGGGCCCGTAGAGTTCTGTAGTGGCTGGTAAAGTTCCCTAGGGCCCTGTACCGTTCCGTAACTGCCTGCAAGGGTCTTTAGGCTTCCGTAGGGGCTGGTAGGGTTCCATAAAGTTCCGTGGGTTCCTGCAGAGTTCTGCAAGTGCCCGCAAGGGCCTGTAGGGGCGCACAGTGTTTCTGCCAGGTTCCGTAGAGTTCCGTAGGGGCCATATTTTTCTGTAGTGGCTGGTAGTATTCTGTAGGGGTCTGTAGGTTTCCGTAGGCACCTGCAGTGTTCTGTAGGAGCCCATAGGGTTTTAGTGAGGTTCCGTTGTGTTGCTAAGGGTCTTGTAGAGTGCTGTCGGGTCCTGGAGTATTCTGTAGGGTTCCAGAGGGGCTCGTAGGGTTCCGTCGAAATCTGAAGGGTTCCCTAGGGGCCCATAGAGTCCCGTAGATTTCCGTAGGGACCTGTAGGGTTGTGTAAGTGCCCGCAGAAGTCTGTAGGAGTCTGTGGGATTCTGTAAGGTTCCGGAGGGTTCTGCAGGGTTCCGTAGGGGCCCGTAGAGTTCCGTAGTGGCTGGTAAAGTTCCGTAGGGCCCTGTGGGGTTCTGTATGGACCTGTAGGGTTCCGTAGGGGCCTGCAGGGTTCCATAAGTGCCCGCAGGTGTCTGTAGGGTTCCGTAGGGGTCTGTAGGGTGCCGTAGGCAC
>NW_027415679.1:0-94940 GCF_964106895.1 Numenius arquata
AAGAAAAAAGGTGCTTTTGAGGATAGAGTGGCCAGGAAAGCCCGCACCCCAAAGTCTGGGTGGCAATGCAAGTAGTTCCCAGAGACCTTGAAAGAAAGCAAGAGTTGTTCTGGCTGACGCCTTGGTTGTGGGAGCCAGGCAGGATGTTTGGAATTTTTGGAGGCCGGTGCTGGGAAAAAGTGAACAAAAGGTGCTTTTGAGGATAGAGTGGCCAGGAAAGCCCACAGCCCCAAAGTCTGGGTGGCAATGCAAGTTGTTCCCAGAGAATGAAGGAAAGAAACCGTTGTTCTGGCTGCCAGCTTGGGTGTGGGAGCCAGGCCAGGACGTTTGGAATTTTTATGGGCCGGTGCTGGAAAAATGTTAAGAAAAAAGGTGCTTTTGAGGATAGAGTGGCCAGGAAAGCCCGCAGCCCCAAAGTCTGGGTGGCAATGCAAGTAGTTCCCAGAGACCTTGAAAGAAAGGAAGAGTTGTTCTCGCTGCCACCATGGGTGTGGGACTCAGCTCCGGACGTTTGGAATTTTTATGGGCCGGTGCTGGGGGAAAAGGTTAAGGAAAATGTGCTTTTGAGGATAGAATGGCCAGGAAAGCCCGCAGCCCCAAAGTCTGGGTGGCAATGCAAGTAGTTCCCAGAGAATGAGGGAAAGAAACCGTTGTTCTGGCTGCCAGCTTGGGTGTGGGGGTCAGCTCCTGACGTTTGGAATTTTTATGGGCCGGTGCTGGAAAGATGTTAAGAAAAAAGGTGCTTTTGAGGATAGAGTGGCCAGGAAAGCCCGCACCCCAAAGTCTGGGTGGCAATGCAAGTAGTTCCCAGAGACCTTGAAAGAAAGCAAGAGTTGTTCTGGCTGACGCATTGGTTGGGGGAGCCAGGCCAGGATGTTTGGAATTTTTGGAGGCCGGTGCTGGGAAAAAGTGAACAAAAGGTGCTTTTGAGGATAGAGTGGCCAGGAAAGCCCACAGCCCCAAAGTCTGGGTGGCAATGCAAGTTGTTCCCAGAGAATGAAGGAAAGAAACCGTTGTTCTGGGCTGCCAGCTTGGGTGTGGGAGCCAGGCCAGGACGTTTGGAATTTTTATGGGCCGGTGCTGGAAAAATGTTAAGAAAAAAGGTGCTTTTGAGGATAGAGTGGCCAGGAAAGCCCGCAGCCCCAAAGTCTGGGTGGCAATGCAAGTAGTTCCCAGAGACCTTGAAAGAAAGCAAGACTTGGTCTGGCTGACGCCTTGGTTGTAGGACTCAGCTCCGGACGTTCGGCATATTGGAGGCTGGCACTGGGAAAAAGTGAACAAAAGGTGCTTTTGAGGATAGAGTGGCCAGGAAAGCCCACAGCCCCAAAGTCTGGGTGGCAATGCAAGTAGTTCCCAGAGACCTTGAAAGAAAGCAAGAGTTGTTCTGGCTGCCACCTTGGTTGGGGGAGCCAGTCCAGGGACGTTTGGAATTTTTGGAGGTCAGTGCTGGGAAAAGGGTGAAAAAAAGGTGCTTTTGAGGATGGAGTGGCCAGGAAAGCCCACAGCCCCAAAGTCTGGGTGGCAATGCAAGTAGTTCCCAGAGACCTTGAAAGAAAGCAAGAGTTGTTCTGGCTGCCACCTTGGTTGCAGGACTCAGCTCCGGACGTTCGGCATATTGGAGGCTGGCACTGGGAAAAAGTGAACAAAAGGTGCTTTTGAGGATAGAGTGGCCAGGAAAGCCCACAGCCCCAAAGTCTGGGTGGCAATGCAAGTAGTTCCCAGAGACCTTGGAATAGAAAGCAAGAGTTGTTCTCGCTGCCACCATGGGGTGTGGGACTCAGCTCCGGACGTTTGGAATTTTTATGGCCGGTGTTGGGGAAAAGGTTAAGAAAAAAGGTGCTTTTGAGGATAGAGTGGCCAGGAAAGCCCGCAGCCCCATAGTCTGGGTGGCAATGCAAGTAGTTCCCAGAGACCTTGAAAGAAAGCAAGAGTGTGTTCTGGCTGACGCCTTGGTTAGGGGAGCCAGGCCAGGATGTTTGGAATTTTTGGAGGCCGGTGCTGGGAAAAAGTGAACAAAAGGTGCTTTTGAGGATAGAGTGGCCAGGAAAGCCCACAGCCCCAAAGTCTGGGGTGGCAATGCAAGTTGTTCCCAGAGAATGAAGGAAAGAAACCGTTGTTCTGGCTGCCAGCTTGGGTGTGGGAGCCAGGCCAGGACGTTTGGAATTTTTATGGGCCGGTGCTGGAAAATGTTAAGAAAAAAGGTGCTTTTGAGGATAGAGTGGCCAGGAAAGCCCGCAGCCCCAAAGTCTGGGTGGCAATGCAAGTAGTTCCCAGAGACCTTGAAAGAAGGCAAGACTTGGTCTGGCTGACGCCTTGGTTGGGGGAGCCAGGCCTGGATGTTTGGAATTTTTGGAGGCCGGTGCTGGGAAAAAGTGAACAAAAGGGTGCTTTTGAGGATAGAGTGGCCAGGAAAGCCACAGCCCCAAAGTCTGGGTGGCATTGCAAGTAGTTCCCAGAGACCTTGAAAGAAAGCAAGAGTTGTTCTCGCTGCCACCTTGGGTGTGGGACTCAGCTCCGGACGTTTGGAATTTTTTATGGGCCGGTGCTGGAAAAATGTTAGATAAATGTTGCTTTTGAGGATAGAGTGGCCAGGAAAGCCGCTGCCCAATTGTCTGGGTGGCATTGCAAGTTGTTCCCAGAGACCTTGAAGATAGCTAGAGTTGTTCTGGCTGCCACCTTGGGGTTGTGGGAGCCAGGCCGAGGATGTTTGGGAATTTTTGGAGGCCAGTGCTGGGATAGGGTGAAATAAAGTGCTTTTGAGGATAGAGTGGCCAGGAAGCAGCAAGCCCCAGAGGTCTGGGTGCATGCAAGTAGTTCCCAGAGACCTTGAAAGAAGCAAGAGTTGTTCTGGCTGCCAGCTTGGGTGTGGGAGTCACATCCGGACGTTGGAATGTTTAGGGCCGGTGCTGGGGAAAAGGTTAAGAAAAAAGGTGCTTTTGAGTGATAGAGTGGCCAGGAAAGCCCGCAGCCCCAAAGTCTGGGTGGCAATGCTAGTAGTTCCCAGAGACCTTGAATGAAAGCAAGAGTTGTTTCTCGCTGCCACCATGGGTGTGGGACTCAGCTCCGGACGTTTGGAATTTTTATGGGCCGGTGCTGGGAAAAAGGTTAAGAAAAAAGGTGCTTTTGAGGATAGAGTGGCCAGGTAAGCCCGCAGCCCCAAAGTCTGGGTGGCAATGCAAGTAGTTCCCATATGTGGTATGAAACCGTTGTTCTGGCTGCCAGCTTGGTGTGGGGTCAGCTCCTGACGTTTGGTTAATGTTTATGGCAGGTGCTGGATAATGTTAAGAAAAAAGGTGCTTTTGAGTTAGAGTGGCCATGAAAGCCCGCACCCCAAAGTCTGGGTGGCATTGCAAGTAGTTCCCAGAGACCTTGAAGAGTAAGCTAGAGTTGTTCTGGCTGACGCCTGGGTTAGGGGAGCAGGCCGTGATGTTTGGAATTTTTGGTGGCCGGTGCTGGAAAAGTGAACAAAGGTGCTTTTGGGGTTAGAGTGGCCAGGAAGCCACAGCCCCATTGTCTGGGTGAATGCAAGTTGTTCCCAGAGATGATGGAAAGAATACCGTTGTTCTGGCTGCCAGCTTGGGTGTGGGAGCCAGGCCAGGTCGTTTGGAATTTTATGGGAGCGGCGTGGGAAGTAGTTGTTTGAGGTTTTTTGGGAGGGGTGGTGTGAGTGGAATGTTAGACATGCAAATTTGTAGGGGGGCAATGCAAGTTGTTCCATAGTCGTAAGGGTTGTTGATTGTATGGGAGGGAGGCTAGTGGGGGTGCAGGCAGATGTTGGTTTTTGGTGGCGGGGAGGGATTTGTGTTCTTAGGGTGCTTTTGAGGTGTGTTGGAAGGTTAAATGACCTACCAATGTATGGTGGCAATGCTAGTAGTTCCCAGAGTCTTGAAAGATAGCAGAGTTGTTCTCGCTGCCACCTGGGTGTGGGACTCAGCTCCGGACGTTGGAAGTTTTTATGGGCCGTGCTGGAAAAATGGTTAAGATAAAAGTTGCTTTTGAGGATAGAGTGCCTGGAAAGCCCGCAGCCCCATAGTCTGGGTGGCAATGCAAGTAGTTCCCAGAGACCTTGAAAGAAAGCAAGAGTTGTTCTGGCTGCCACCTTGGTTGTGGAGCCAGGCCAGGATGTTTGGAATTTTTGGAGGCCAGTGCTGGGAAAGGTGAAAAAAAGGTGCTTTTGAGGATAGAGTGGCCTGGAAAGCCGCAGCCCCATAGTCTGGGTGGCAATGCAAGTAGTTCCCAGAGACCTTGAAAGAAAGGAAGAGTTGTTCTCGCTGCCACCATGGTGTGGGACTCAGCTCCGGACGTTTGGAATTTTTATGGGCCGGTGCTGGGAAAAGGTTAAGGAAAATGTGCTTTTGAGGATAGAATGGCCAGGAAAGCCCGCAGCCCCAAAGTCTGGGTGGCAATGCAAGTAGTTCCCAGAGACCTTGAAAGAAAGCAAGTCTTGGCCTGGCTCCCACAACCAAGCTGGGGCAGCCAGACCAAGACTTGCTTTCTTTCAAGGTCTCTGGGAACTACTTGCATTGCCACCCAGACTTTGGGGCTGCGGGCTTTCCTGGCCATTCTATCCTCAAAAGCACATTTTCCTTAACCTTTTCCCCAGCACCGGCCCATAAAAATTCCAAACGTCCGGAGCTGAGTCCCACACCCATGGTGGCAGCGAGAACAACTCTTCCTTTCTTTCAAGGTCTCTGGGAACTACTTGCATTGCCACCCAGACTTTGGGGCTGCGGGCTTTCCTGGCCACTCTATCCTCAAAAGCACCTGTTTTTCACCTTTTCCCAGCACTGGCCTCCAAAAATTCCAAACATCCTGGCCTGGCTCCCACAACCAAGGTGCAGCCAGTACTACTCTTGCTTTCTTTCAAGGTCTCTGGGAACTACTTGCATTGCCACCCAGACTTTGGGGCTGCGGGCTTTCCTGGCCACTCTATCCTCAAAAGCAACTTTTTTCTATCATTTTTCAGCACCGGCCCATAATATTTCCAATACGTCCGGAGCTGAGTCCCACACCCAAGTGGTGGCAGCGAGAACAACTCTTGCTTTCTTTCAAGGTCTCTGGGAACTACTTGCATTGCCTACCCAGACTTTGGGGCTGTGGGCTTTCTGCACTCTATCCTCAAAAGCACCTTTTGTTCACTTTTTCCAGCACCGGCCTCCAAATAATTCCAAACATCCTGGCCTGGCTCCCCAACCAAGGCGTCAGCCAGACCAAGTCTTGCCTTCTTTCAGGTCTCTGGGTACTACTTGCATTGCCACCCAGACTTTGGGGCTGCGGGCTTTCCTGGCCACTCTATCCTCATAAGCTCCTTTTTCTTAACATTTTTCCAGCGCCGGCCCATATAAATTCCAAACGTCCTGGCCTGGCTCCCACACCCAAGCTGGCAGCCAGAACAACGGTTTCTTTCCTTCATTCTCTGGGAACAACTTGCATTGCCACCCAGACTTTGGGGCTGTGGGCTTTCCTGGCCACTCTATCCTCAAAAGCACCTTTTGTTCACTTTTTCCCAGCACCGGCCTCCAAAAATTCCAAACATCCTGGCCTGGCTCCCCTAACCAAGGCGTCAGCCAGAACAACTCTTGCTTTCTTTCAAGGTCTCTGGGAACTACTTGCATTGCCACCCAGACTTTGGGGTGCGGGCTTTCCTGGCCACTCTATCCTCAAAAGCACCTTTTTTCTTAACATTTTTCCAGCACCGGCCCATTAAAAATTCCAAACGTCAGGAGCTGACCCCCACACCCAAGCTGGCAGCCAGAACAACGGTTTCTTTCCCTCATTCTCTGGGAACTACTTGCATTGCCACCCAGACTTTGGGGCTGCGGGCTTTCCTGGCCACTCTATCCTCAAAAGCACCTTTTTTCTTAACCTTTTTCCCAGCACCCGGCCCATAAAAATTCCAAACGTCCGGAGCTGAGTCCCACACCCATGGTGGCAGCGAGAACAACTCTTGCTTTCTTTCAAGGTCTCTGGAACTACTTGCATTGCCACCCAGACTTTGGGGCTGCGGGCTTTCCTGGCCACTCTATCCTCAAAAGCACCTTTTTTCTTAACCTTTTCCCCAGCACCGGCCCATAAAAATTCCAAACGTCCGGAGGTGACTCCCACACCCAAGCTGGCAGCCAGAACAACTCTTGCTTTCTTTCAAGGTCTCTGGGAACTACTTGCATTGCCACCCAGACTTTGGGGCTGCGGGCTTTCCTGGCCACTCTATCCTCAAAAGCAACTTTTTTTCACCTTTTCCCAGCACTGGCCTCCAAAAATTCCAAACATCCTGGCCTGGCTCCCACAACCAAGGTGGCAGCCAGAACAACTCTTGCTTTCTTTCAAGGTCTCTGGGAACTACTTGCATTGCCACCCAGACTTTGGGGCTGCGGGCTTTCCTGGCCACTCTATCCTCAAAAGCAACTTTTTTCTTACATTTTTCCAGCACCGGCCCATAAAAATTCCAAACGTCCGAGCTGAGTCCCACACCCAAGGTGGCAGCGAGAACAACTCTTGCTTTCTTTCAAGGGTCTCTGGGAACTACTTGCATTGCCACCCAGACTTTGGGGCTGTGGGCTTTCCTGGCCACTCTATCCTCAAAAGCACCTTTTGTTCACTTTTTCCCAGCACCGGCCTCCAAAAATTCCAAACATCCTGGCCTGGCTCCCCCAACCAAGGCGTCAGCCAGACCAAGTCTTGCCTTCTTTCAAGGTCTCTGGGAACTACTTGCATTGCCACCCAGACTTTGGGGCTGCGGGGCTTTCCTGGCCACTCTATCCTCAAAAGCACCTTTTTTCTTAACATTTTTCCAGCACCGGCCCATAAAAATTCCAAACGTCCTGGCCTGGCTCCCACACCCAAGCTGGCAGCCAGAACAACGGTTTCTTTCCTTCATTCTCTGGGAACAACTTGCATTGCCACCCAGACTTTGGGGCTGTGGGCTTTCCTGGCCACTCTATCCTCAAAAGCACCTTTTGTTCACTTTTTCCCAGCACCGGCCTCCAAAAATTCCAAACATCCTGGCCTGGCTCCCCTAACCAAGGCGTCAGCCAGAACAACTCTTGCTTTCTTTCAAGGTCTCTGGGAACTACTTGCATTGCCACCCAGACTTTGGGGCTGCGGGCTTTCCTGGCCACTCTATCCTCAAAAGCACCTTTTTTCTTAACCTTTTCCCCAACACCGGCCCATAAAAATTCCAAACGTCCGGAGCTGAGTCCCACACCCATGGTGGCAGCGAGAACAACTCTTGCTTTCTTTCAAGGTCTCTGGGAACTACTTGCATTGCCACCCAGACTTTGGGGCTGTGGGCTTTCCTGGCCACTCTATCCTCAAAAGCACCTTTTGTTCACTTTTTCCCAGTGCCAGCCTCCAATATGCCGAACGTCCGGAGCTGAGTCCTGCAACCAAGGTGGCAGCCAGAACAACTCTTGCTTTCTTTCAAGGTCTCTGGGAACTACTTGCATTGCCACCCAGACTTTGGGGCTGTGGGCTTTCCTGGCCACTCCATCCTCAAAAGCACCTTTTTTTCACCTTTTCCCAGCACTGACCTCCAAAAATTCCAAACGTCCTGGACTGGCTCCCCCAACCAAGGTGGCAGCCAGAACAACTCTTGCTTTCTTTCAAGGTCTCTGGGAACTACTTGCATTGCCACCCAGACTTTGGGGCTGTGGGCTTTCCTGGCCACTCTATCCTCAAAAGCACCTTTTGTTCACTTTTTCCCAGTGCCAGCCTCCAATATGCCGAACGTCCGGAGCTGAGTCCTACAACCAAGGCGTCAGCCAGACCAAGTCTTGCTTTCTTTCAAGGTCTCTGGGAACTACTTGCATTGCCACCCAGACTTTGGGGCTGCGGGCTTTCCTGGCCACTCTATCCTCAAAAGCACCTTTTTTCTTAACATTTTTCCAGCACCGGCCCATAAAAATTCCAAACGTCCTGGCCTGGCTCCCACACCCAAGCTGGCAGCCAGAACAACGGTTTCTTTCCTTCATTCTCTGGGAACAACTTGCATTGCCACCCAGACTTTGGGGCTGTGGGCTTTCCTGGCCACTCTATCCTCAAAAGCACCTTTTGTTCACTTTTTCCCAGCACCGGCCTCCAAAAATTCCAAACATCCTGGCCTGGCTCCCCCAACCAATGCGTCAGCCAGAACAACTCTTGCTTTCTTTCAAGGTCTCTGGGAACTACTTGCATTGCCACCCAGACTTTGGGGTGCGGGCTTTCCTGGCCACTCTATCCTCAAAAGCACCTTTTTTCTTAACATCTTTCCAGCACCGGCCCATAAAAATTCCAAACGTCAGGAGCTGACCCCCACACCCAAGCTGGCAGCCAGAACAACGGTTTCTTTCCCTCATTCTCTGGGAACTACTTGCATTGCCACCCAGACTTTGGGGCTGCGGGCTTTCCTGGCCATTCTATCCTCAAAAGCACATTTTCCTTAACCTTTTCCCCAGCACCGGCCCATAAAAATTCCAAACGTCCGGAGCTGAGTCCCACACCCATGGTGGCAGCGAGAACAACTCTTCCTTTCTTTCAAGGTCTCTGGGAACTACTTGCATTGCCACCCAGACTTTGGGGCTGCGGGCTTTCCTGGCCACTCTATCCTCAAAAGCACCTTTTTTCTTAACATTTTTCCAGCACCGGCCCATAAAAATTCCAAACGTCCTGGCCTGGCTCCCACACCCAAGCTGGCAGCCAGAACAACGGTTTCTTTCCTTCATTCTCTGGGAACAACTTGCATTGCCACCCAGACTTTGGGGCTGTGGGCTTTCCTGGCCACTCTATCCTCAAAAGCACCTTTTGTTCACTTTTTCCCAGCACCGGCCTCCAAAAATTCCAAACATCCTGGCCTGGCTCCCACAACCAAGGCGTCAGCCAGAACAACTCTTGCTTTCTTTCAAGGTCTCTGGGAACTACTTGCATTGCCACCCAGACTTTGGGGTGCGGGCTTTCCTGGCCACTCTATCCTCAAAAGCACCTTTTTTCTTAACATCTTTCCAGCACCGGCCCATAAAAATTCCAAACGTCAGGAGCTGACCCCCACACCCAAGCTGGCAGCCAGAACAACGGTTTCTTTCCCTCATTCTCTGGGAACTACTTGCATTGCCACCCAGACTTTGGGGCTGCGGGCTTTCCTGGCCATTCTATCCTCAAAAGCACATTTTCCTTAACCTTTTCCCCAGCACCGGCCCATAAAAATTCCAAACGTCCGGAGCTGAGTCCCACACCCATGGTGGCAGCGAGAACAACTCTTCCTTTCTTTCAAGGTCTCTGGGAACTACTTGCATTGCCACCCAGACTTTGGGGCTGCGGGCTTTCCTGGCCACTCTATCCTCAAAAGCACCTTTTTTTCACCTTTTCCCAGCACTGGCCTCCAAAAATTCCAAACATCCTGGCCTGGCTCCCACAACCAAGGTGGCAGCCAGAACAACTCTTGCTTTCTTTCAAGGTCTCTGGGAACTACTTGCATTGCCACCCAGACTTTGGGGCTGCGGGCTTTCCTGGCCACTCTATCCTCAAAAGCAACTTTTTTCTTAACATTTTTCCAGCACCGGCCCATAAAAATTCCAAACGTCCGGAGCTGAGTCCCACACCCAAGGTGGCAGCGAGAACAACTCTTGCTTTCTTTCAAGGTCTCTGGGAACTACTTGCATTGCCACCCAGACTTTGGGGCTGCGGGCTTTCCTGGCCACTCTATCCTCAAAAGCACCTTTTTTCTTAACATTTTTCCAGCACCGGCCCATAAAAATTCCAAACGTCCTGGCCTGGCTCCCACACCCAAGCTGGCAGCCAGAACAACGGTTTCTTTCCTTCATTCTCTGGGAACAACTTGCATTGCCACCCAGACTTTGGGGCTGTGGGCTTTCCTGGCCACTCTATCCTCAAAAGCACCTTTTGTTCACTTTTTCCCAGCACCGGCCTCCAAAAATTCCAAACATCCTGGCCTGGCTCCCCTAACCAAGGCGTCAGCCAGAACAACTCTTGCTTTCTTTCAAGGTCTCTGGGAACTACTTGCATTGCCACCCAGACTTTGGGGTGCGGGCTTTCCTGGCCACTCTATCCTCAAAAGCACCTTTTTTCTTAACATTTTTCCAGCACCGGCCCATAAAAATTCCAAACGTCAGGAGCTGACCCCCACACCCAAGCTGGCAGCCAGAACAACGGTTTCTTTCCCTCATTCTCTGGGAACTACTTGCATTGCCACCCAGACTTTGGGGCTGCGGGCTTTCCTGGCCACT
Source organism: Numenius arquata (assembly GCF_964106895.1). Lineage (NCBI taxonomy): Eukaryota > Metazoa > Chordata > Aves > Charadriiformes > Scolopacidae > Numenius > Numenius arquata. The sequence continues at coordinate 10,218 of NW_027415679.1, forward strand.
CTATCCTCAAAAGCACCTTTTTTCTTAACCTTTTTCCCAGCACCGGCCCATAAAAATTCCAAACGTCCGGAGCTGAGTCCCACACCCAAGCTGGCAGCGAGAACAACTCTTGCTTTCTTTCAAGGTCTCTGGGAACTACTTGCATTGCCACCCAGACTTTGGGGCTGCGGGCTTTCCTGGCCACTCTATCCTCAAAAGCACCTTTTTTCTTAACCTTTTCCCCAGCACCGGCCCATAAATATTCCAAACGTCCGGAGCTGACTCCCACACCCAAGCTGGCAGCCAGAACAACTCTTGCTTTCTTTCAAGGTCTCTGGGAACTACTTGCATTGCCACCCAGACTTTGGGGCTGCGGGCTTTCCTGGCCACTCTATCCTCAAAAGCACCTTTTTTCTTAACATTTTCCCAGCACCAGCCTCCAAAATTTCCAAACGTCCTGGCCTGGCTCCCACAACCAAGGTGGCAGCCAGAACAACTCTTGCTTTCTTTCAAGGTCTCTGGGAACTACTTGCATTGCCACCCAGACTTTGGGGCTGCGGGCTTTCCTGGCCACTCTATCCTCAAAAGCACCTTTTGTTCACTTTTTCCCAGCACCGGCCTCCAAAAATTCCAAACATCCTGGCCTGGCTCCCCTAACCAAGGCGTCAGCCAGAACAACTCTTGCTTTCTTTCAAGGTCTCTGGGAACTACTTGCATTGCCACCCAGACTTTGGGGTGCGGGCTTTCCTGGCCACTCTATCCTCAAAAGCACCTTTTTTCTTAACATCTTTCCAGCACCGGCCCATAAAAATTCCAAACGTCAGGAGCTGACCCCCACACCCAAGCTGGCAGCCAGAACAACGGTTTCTTTCCCTCATTCTCTGGGAACTACTTGCATTGCCACCCAGACTTTGGGGCTGCGGGCTTTCCTGGCCACTCTATCCTCAAAAGCACCTTTTTTCTTAACCTTTTTCCCAGCACCGGCCCATAAAAATTCCAAACGTCCGGAGCTGAGTCCCACACCCATGGTGGCAGCGAGAACAACTCTTGCTTTCTTTCAAGGTCTCTGGGAACTACTTGCATTGCCACCCAGACTTTGGGGCTGCGGGCTTTCCTGGCCACTCTATCCTCAAAAGCACCTTTTTTCTTAACCTTTTCCCCAGCACCGGCCCATAAATATTCCAAACGTCCGGAGCTGACTCCCACACCAAGCTGGCAGCCAGAACAACTCTTGCTTTCTTTCAAGGTCTCTGGGAACTACTTGCATTGCCACCCAGACTTTGGGGCTGCGGGCTTTCCTGGCCACTCTATCCTCAAAAGCACCTTTTGTTCACTTTTTCCCAGCACCGGCCCATAAAAATTCCAAACATCCTGGCCTGGCTCCCCCAACCAAGGCGTCAGCCAGAACAACTCTTGCTTTCTTTCAAGGTCTCTGGGAACTACTTGCATTGCCACCCAGACTTTGGGGCTGCGGGCTTTCCTGGCCACTCTATCCTCAAAAGCACCTTTTTTCTTAACCTTTTCCCCAACACCGGCCCATAAAAATTCCAAACGTCCGGAGCTGAGTCCCACACCCATGGTGGCAGCGAGAACAACTCTTGCTTTCTTTCAAGGTCTCTGGGAACTACTTGCATTGCCACCCAGACTTTGGGGCTGTGGGCTTTCCTGGCCACTCTATCCTCAAAAGCACCTTTTGTTCACTTTTTCCCAGTGCCAGCCTCTAATATGCCGAACGTCCGGAGCTGAGTCCTACAACCAAGGTGGCAGCCAGAACAACTCTTGCTTTCTTTCAAGGTCTCTGGGAACTACTTGCATTGCCACCCAGACTTTGGGGCTGTGGGCTTTCCTGGCCACTCCATCCTCAAAAGCACCTTTTTTTCACCTTTTCCCAGCACTGACCTCCAAAAATTCCAAACGTCCTGGCCTGGCTCCCCCAACCAAGGTGGCAGCCAGAACAACTCTTGCTTTCTTTCAAGGTCTCTGGGAACTACTTGCATTGCCACCCAGACTTTGGGGTGCGGGCTTTCCTGGCCACTCTATCCTCAAAAGCACCTTTTTTCTTAACATTTTTCCAGCACCGGCCCATAAAAATTCCAAACGTCAGGAGCTGACCCCCACACCCAAGCTGGCAGCCAGAACAACGGTTTCTTTCCCTCATTCTCTGGGAACTACTTGCATTGCCACCCAGACTTTGGGGCTGCGGGCTTTCCTGGCCACTCTATCCTCAAAAGCACCTTTTTTCTTAACCTTTTTCCCAGCACCGGCCCATAAAAATTCCAAAAGTCCGGAGGTGACTCCCACACCCATGGTGGCAGCGAGAACAACTCTTGCTTTCTTTCAAGGTCTCTGGGAACTACTTGCATTGCCACCCAGACTTTGGGGTGCGGGCTTTCCTGGCCACTCTATCCTCAAAAGCACCTTTTGTTCACTTTTTCCCAGCACCGGACTTCAAAATTCCAAACGTCCTGGCCTGGCTCCCACAACCAAGCTGGCAGCCAGACCAAGACTTGCTTTCTTTCAAGGTCTCTGGGAACTACTTGCATTGCCACCCAGACTTTGGGGCTGCGGGCTTTCCTGGCCATTCTATCCTCAAAAGCACATTTTCCTTAACCTTTTCCCCAGCACCGGCCCATAAAAATTCCAAACGTCCGGAGCTGAGTCCCACACCCATGGTGGCAGCGAGAACAACTCTTCCTTTCTTTCAAGGTCTCTGGGAACTACTTGCATTGCCACCCAGACTTTGGGGCTGCGGGCTTTCCTGGCCACTCTATCCTCAAAAGCACCTTTTTTTCACCTTTTCCCAGCACTGGCCTCCAAAAATTCCAAACATCCTGGCCTGGCTCCCACAACCAAGGTGGCAGCCAGAACAACTCTTGCTTTCTTTCAAGGTCTCTGGGAACTACTTGCATTGCCACCCAGACTTTGGGGCTGCGGGCTTTCCTGGCCACTCTATCCTCAAAAGCAACTTTTTTCTTAACATTTTTCCAGCACCGGCCCATAAAAATTCCAAACGTCCGGAGCTGAGTCCCACACCCAAGGTGGCAGCCAGAACAACTGTTGCTTTCTTTCAAGGCCTGTGGGAACTACTTGCATTGCCACCCAGACTTTGGGGCTGCGGGCTTTCCTGGCCACTCTATCCTCAAAAGCACCTTTTGTTCACTTTTTCCCAGCACCGGACTTCAAAATTCCAAACGTCCTGGCCTGGCTCCCACAACCAAGCTGGCAGCCAGACCAAGACTTGCTTTCTTTCAAGGTCTCTGGGAACTACTTGCATTGCCACCCAGACTTTGGGGCTGCGGGCTTTCCTGGCCATTCTATCCTCAAAAGCACATTTTCTTTAACCTTTTCCCCAGCACCGGCCCATAAAAATTCCAAACGTCCGGAGCTGAGTCCCACACCCATGGTGGCAGCGAGAACAACTCTTCCTTTCTTTCAAGGTCTCTGGGAACTACTTGCATTGCCACCCAGACTTTGGGGCTGCGGGCTTTCCTGGCCACTCTATCCTCAAAAGCACCTTTTTTTCACCTTTTCCCAGCACTGGCCTCCAAAAATTCCAAACATCCTGGCCTGGCTCCCACAACCAAGGTGGCAGCCAGAACAACTCTTGCTTTCTTTCAAGGTCTCTGGGAACTACTTGCATTGCCACCCAGACTTTGGGGCTGCGGGCTTTCCTGGCCACTCTATCCTCAAAAGCAACTTTTTTCTTAACATTTTTCCAGCACCGGCCCATAAAAATTCCAAACGTCCGGAGCTGAGTCCCACACCCAAGGTGGCAGCCAGAACAACTCTTGCTTTCTTTCAAGGTCTCTGGGAACTACTTGCATTGCCACCCAGACTTTGGGGCTGTGGGCTTTCCTGGCCACTCTATCCTCAAAAGCACCTTTTGTTCACTTTTTCCCAGCACCGGCCTCCAAAAATTCCAAACATCCTGGCCTGGCTCCCCCAACCAAGGCGTCAGCCAGACCAAGTCTTGCCTTCTTTCAAGGTCTCTGGGAACTACTTGCATTGCCACCCAGACTTTGGGGCTGCGGGCTTTCCTGGCCACTCTATCCTCAAAAGCACCTTTTTTCTTAACATTTTTCCAGCACCGGCCCATAAAAATTCCAAACGTCCTGGCCTGGCTCCCACACCCAAGCTGGCAGCCAGAACAACGGTTTCTTTCCTTCATTCTCTGAGAACAACTTGCATTGCCACCCAGACTTTGGGGCTGTGGGCTTTCCTGGCCACTCTATCCTCAAAAGCACCTTTTGTTCACTTTTTCCCAGCACCGGCCTCCAAAAATTCCAAACATCCTGGCCTGGCTCCCACAACCAAGGCGTCAGCCAGAACAACTCTTGCTTTCTTTCAAGGTCTCTGGGAACTACTTGCATTGCCACCCAGACTTTGGGGTGCGGGCTTTCCTGGCCACTCTATCCTCAAAAGCACCTTTTTTCTTAACATTTTTCCAGCACCGGCCCATAAAAATTCCAAACGTCAGGAGCTGACCCCCACACCCAAGCTGGCAGCCAGAACAACGGTTTCTTTCCCTCATTCTCTGGGAACTACTTGCATTGCCACCCAGACTTTGGGGCTGCGGGCTTTCCTGGCCACTCTATCCTCAAAAGCACCTTTTTTCTTAACCTTTTTCCCAGCACCGGCCCATAAAAATTCCAAACGTCCGGAGCTGAGTCCCACACCCATGGTGGCAGCGAGAACAACTCTTGCTTTCTTTCAAGGTCTCTGGGAACTACTTGCATTGCCACCCAGACTTTGGGGCTGCGGGCTTTCCTGGCCACTCTATCCTCAAAAGCACCTTTTTTCTTAACCTTTTCCCCAGCACCGGCCCATAAATATTCCAAACGTCCGGAGCTGACTCCCACACCCAAGCTGGCAGCCAGAACAACTCTTGCTTTCTTTCAAGGTCTCTGGGAACTACTTGCATTGCCACCCAGACTTTGGGGCTGCGGGCTTTCCTGGCCACTCTATCCTCAAAAGCACCTTTTGTTCACTTTTTCCCAGCACCGGACTTCAAAATTCCAAACGTCCTGGCCTGGCTCCCACAACCAAGCTGGCAGCCAGACCAAGACTTGCTTTCTTTCAAGGTCTCTGGGAACTACTTGCATTGCCACCCAGACTTTGGGGCTGCGGGCTTTCCTGGCCATTCTATCCTCAAAAGCACATTTTCCTTAACCTTTTCCCCAGCACCGGCCCATAAAAATTCCAAACGTCCGGAGCTGAGTCCCACACCCATGGTGGCAGCGAGAACAACTCTTCCTTTCTTTCAAGGTCTCTGGGAACTACTTGCATTGCCACCCAGACTTTGGGGCTGCGGGCTTTCCTGGCCACTCTATCCTCAAAAGCACCTTTTTTTCACCTTTTCCCAGCACTGGCCTCCAAAAATTCCAAACATCCTGGCCTGGCTCCCACAACCAAGGTGGCAGCCAGAACAACTCTTGCTTTCTTTCAAGGTCTCTGGGAACTACTTGCATTGCCACCCAGACTTTGGGGCTGCGGGCTTTCCTGGCCACTCTATCCTCAAAAGCAACTTTTTTCTTAACATTTTTCCAGCACCGGCCCATAAAAATTCCAAACGTCCGGAGCTGAGTCCCACACCCAAGGTGGCAGCCAGAACAACTGTTGCTTTCTTTCAAGGCCTGTGGGAACTACTTGCATTGCCACCCAGACTTTGGGGCTGCGGGCTTTCCTGGCCACTCTATCCTCAAAAGCACCTTTTGTTCACTTTTTCCCAGCACCGGACTTCAAAATTCCAAACGTCCTGGCCTGGCTCCCACAACCAAGCTGGCAGCCAGACCAAGACTTGCTTTCTTTCAAGGTCTCTGGGAACTACTTGCATTGCCACCCAGACTTTGGGGCTGCGGGCTTTCCTGGCCATTCTATCCTCAAAAGCACATTTTCCTTAACCTTTTCCCCAGCACCGGCCCATAAAAATTCCAAACGTCCGGAGCTGAGTCCCACACCCATGGTGGCAGCGAGAACAACTCTTCCTTTCTTTCAAGGTCTCTGGGAACTACTTGCATTGCCACCCAGACTTTGGGGCTGCGGGCTTTCCTGGCCACTCTATCCTCAAAAGCACCTTTTTTTCACCTTTTCCCAGCACTGGCCTCCAAAAATTCCAAACATCCTGGCCTGGCTCCCACAACCAAGGTGGCAGCCAGAACAACTCTTGCTTTCTTTCAAGGTCTCTGGGAACTACTTGCATTGCCACCCAGACTTTGGGGCTGCGGGCTTTCCTGGCCACTCTATCCTCAAAAGCAACTTTTTTCTTAACATTTTTCCAGCACCGGCCCATAAAAATTCCAAACGTCCGGAGCTGAGTCCCACACCCAAGGTGGCAGCCAGAACAACTCTTGCTTTCTTTCAAGGTCTCTGGGAACTACTTGCATTGCCACCCAGACTTTGGGGCTGTGGGCTTTCCTGGCCACTCTATCCTCAAAAGCACCTTTTGTTCACTTTTTCCCAGCACCGGCCTCCAAAAATTCCAAACATCCTGGCCTGGCTCCCCCAACCAAGGCGTCAGCCAGACCAAGTCTTGCCTTCTTTCAAGGTCTCTGGGAACTACTTGCATTGCCACCCAGACTTTGGGGCTGCGGGCTTTCCTGGCCACTCTATCCTCAAAAGCACCTTTTTTCTTAACATTTTTCCAGCACCGGCCCATAAAAATTCCAAACGTCCTGGCCTGGCTCCCACACCCAAGCTGGCAGCCAGAACAACGGTTTCTTTCCTTCATTCTCTGGGAACAACTTGCATTGCCACCCAGACTTTGGGGCTGTGGCCTTTCCTGGCCACTCTATCCTCAAAAGCACCTTTTGTTCACTTTTTCCCAGCACCGGCCTCCAAAAATTCCAAACATCCTGGCCTGGCTCCCCTAACCAAGGCGTCAGCCAGAACAACTCTTGCTTTCTTTCAAGGTCTCTGGGAACTACTTGCATTGCCACCCAGACTTTGGGGTGCGGGCTTTCCTGGCCACTCTATCCTCAAAAGCACCTTTTTTCTTAACATTTTTCCAGCACCGGCCCATAAAAATTCCAAACGTCAGGAGCTGACCCCCACACCCAAGCTGGCAGCCAGAACAACGGTTTCTTTCCCTCATTCTCTGGGAACTACTTGCATTGCCACCCAGACTTTGGGGCTGCGGGCTTTCCTGGCCACTCTATCCTCAAAAGCACCTTTTTTCTTAACCTTTTTCCCAGCACCGGCCCATAAAAATTCCAAACGTCCGGAGCTGAGTCCCACACCCATGGTGGCAGCGAGAACAACTCTTGCTTTCTTTCAAGGTCTCTGGGAACTACTTGCATTGCCACCCAGACTTTGGGGCTGCGGGCTTTCCTGGCCACTCTATCCTCAAAAGCACCTTTTTTCTTAACCTTTTCCCCAGCACCGGCCCATAAATATTCCAAACGTCCGGAGCTGAGTCCCACACCCAAGGTGGCAGCCAGAACAACTCTTGCTTTCTTTCAAGGTCTCTGGGAACTACTTGCATTGCCACCCAGACTTTGGGGCTGCGGGCTTTCCTGGCCACTCTATCCTCAAAAGCACCTTTTGTTCACTTTTTCCCAGCACCGGCCTCCAAAAATTCCAAACATCCTGGCCTGGCTCCCCCAACCAAGGCGTCAGCCAGAACAATTCTTGCTTTCTTTCAAGGTCTCTGGGAACTACTTGCATTGCCACCCAGACTTTGGGGCTGTGGGCTTTCCTGGCCACTCTATCCTCAAAAGCACCTTTTGTTCACTTTTTCCCAGTGCCAGCCTCCAATATGCCGAACGTCCGGAGCTGAGTCCTACAACCAAGGTGGCAGCCAGAACAACTCTTGCTTTCTTTCAAGGTCTCTGGGAACTACTTGCATTGCCACCCAGACTTTGGGGCTGTGGGCTTTCCTGGCCACTCCATCCTCAAAAGCACCTTTTTTTCACCTTTTCCCAGCACTGACCTCCAAAAATTCCAAACGTCCTGGCCTGGCTCCCCCAACCAAGGTGGCAGCCAGAACAACTCTTGCTTTCTTTCAAGGTCTCTGGGAACTACTTGCATTGCCACCCAGACTTTGGGGCTGTGGGCTTTCCTGGCCACTCTATCCTCAAAAGCACCTTTTGTTCACTTTTTCCCAGTGCCAGCCTCCAATATGCCGAACGTCCGGAGCTGAGTCCTACAACCAAGGCGTCAGCCAGACCAAGTCTTGCTTTCTTTCAAGGTCTCTGGGAACTACTTGCATTGCCACCCAGACTTTGGGGCTGCGGGCTTTCCTGGCCACTCTATCCTCAAAAGCACCTTTTTTCTTAACCTTTTTCCAGCACCGGCCCATAAAAATTCCAAACGTCCGGAGCTGACTCCCACACCCATGGTGGCAGCGAGAACAACTCTTGCTTTCTTTCAAGGTCTCTGGGAACTACTTGCATTGCCACCCAGACTTTGGGGCTGCGGGCTTTCCTGGCCACTCTATCCTCAAAAGCACCTTTTTTTCACCTTTTCCCAGCACTGGCCTCCAAAAATTCCAAACGTCCTGGCCTGGCTCCCACAACCAAGGTGGCAGCCAGAACAATTCTTGCTTTTTATGAACGCCTCTGGGAACTACTTGCATTGCCACCCAGACTTTGGGGCTGTGGGCTTTCCTGGCCACTCTATCCTCAAAAGCACCTTTTGTTCACTTTTTCCCAGCACTGGCCTCCAAAAATTCCAAACTTCCTGGCCTGGCTCCCACACCGAAGGTGGCAGCCAGAACAACTCTTGCTTTCTTTCAAGGTCTCTGGGAACTACTTGCATTGCCACCCAGACTTTGGGGCTGTGGGCTTTCCTGGCCACTCTATCCTCAAAAGCACCTTTTGTTCACTTTTTCCCAGCACCGGCCTCCAAAAATTCCAAACATCCTGGCCTGGCTCCCCCAACCAAGGCGTCAGCCAGACCAAGTCTTGCCTTCTTTCAAGGTCTCTGGGAACTACTTGCATTGCCACCCAGACTTTGGGGCTGCGGGCTTTCCTGGCCACTCTATCCTCAAAAGCACCTTTTTTCTTAACATTTTTCCAGCACCGGCCCATAAAAATTCCAAACGTCCTGGCCTGGCTCCCACACCCAAGCTGGCAGCCAGAACAACGGTTTCTTTCCTTCATTCTCTGGGAACAACTTGCATTGCCACCCAGACTTTGGGGCTGCGGGCTTTCCTGGCCACTCTATCCTCAAAAGCACCTTTTGTTCACTTTTTCCCAGCACCGGCCTCCAAAAATTCCAAACATCCTGGCCTGGCTCCCACAACCAAGGCGTCAGCCAGAACAACTCTTGCTTTCTTTCAAGGTCTCTGGGAACTACTTGCATTGCCACCCAGACTTTGGGGTGCGGGCTTTCCTGGCCACTCTATCCTCAAAAGCACCTTTTTTCTTAACATTTTTCCAGCACCGGCCCATAAAAATTCCAAACGTCAGGAGCTGACCCCCACACCCAAGCTGGCAGCCAGAACAACGGTTTCTTTCCCTCATTCTCTGGGAACTACTTGCATTGCCACCCAGACTTTGGGGCTGCGGGCTTTCCTGGCCACTCTATCCTCAAAAGCACCTTTTTTCTTAACCTTTTTCCCAGCACCGGCCCATAAAAATTCCAAACGTCCGGAGCTGAGTCCCACACCCATGGTGGCAGCGAGAACAACTCTTGCTTTCTTTCAAGGTCTCTGGGAACTACTTGCATTGCCACCCAGACTTTGGGGCTGCGGGCTTTCCTGGCCACTCTATCCTCAAAAGCACCTTTTTTCTTAACCTTTTCCCCAGCACCGGCCCATAAATATTCCAAACGTCCGGAGCTGACTCCCACACCCAAGCTGGCAGCCAGAACAACTCTTGCTTTCTTTCAAGGTCTCTGGGAACTACTTGCATTGCCACCCAGACTTTGGGGCTGCGGGCTTTCCTGGCCACTCTATCCTCAAAAGCACCTTTTGTTCACTTTTTCCCAGCACCGGCCTCCAAAAATTCCAAACATCCTGGCCTGGCTCCCCCAACCAAGGCATCAGCCAGAACAACTCTTGCTTTCTTTCAAGGTCTCTGGGAACTACTTGCATTGCCACCCAGACTTTGGGGCTGTGGGCTTTCCTGGCCACTCTATCCTCAAAAGCACCTTTTGTTCACTTTTTCCCAGTGCCAGCCTCCAATATGCCGAACGTCCGGAGCTGAGTCCTACAACCAAGGCGTCAGCCAGACCAACTCTTGCTTGTTTTCAAGGCCTGTGGGAACTACTTGCATTGCCACCCAGACTTTGGGGCTGCGGGCTTTCCTGGCCACTCTATCCTCAAAAGCACCTTTTTTCTTAACATTTTTCCAGCACCGGCCCATAAAAATTCCAAACGTCAGGAGCTGACCCCCACACCCAAGCTGGCAGCCAGAACAACTGTTGCTTTCTTTCAAGGTCTCTGGGAACTACTTGCATTGCCACCCAAACTTTGGGGTGCGGGCTTTCCTGGCCACTCTATCCTCAAAAGCACCTTTTTTCTTAACCTTTTCCCCAGCACCAGCCCATAAAAATTCCAAACGTCTGGAGCTGAGTCCCACACCCAAGGTGGCAGCCAGAACAACTCTTGCTTTCTTTCAAGGTCTCTGGGAACTACTTGCATTGCCACCCAGACTTTGGGGCTGTGGGCTTTCCTGGCCACTCTATCCTCAAAAGCACCTTTTGTTCACTTTTTCCCAGCACCAGCCTCCAATATGCCAAACGTCCGGAGCTGAGTCCCACACCCAAGCTGGCAGCCAGAACAACTCTTGCTTTCTTTCAAGGTCTCTGGGAACTACTTGCATTGCCACCCAGACTTTGGGGCTGCGGGCTTTCCTGGCCACTCTATCCTCAAAAGCACCTTTTTTCTTAACATTTTTCCAGCACCGGCCCATAAAAATTCCAAACGTCAGGAGCTGACCCCCACACCCAAGCTGGCAGCCAGAACAACGGTTTCTTTCCTTCATTCTCTGGGAACTACTTGCATTGCCACCCAGACTTTGGGGCTGCGGGCTTTCCTGGCCACTCTGTCCTCAAAAGCACCTTTTGTTCACTTTTTCCCAGCACCGGCCTCCAAAAATTCCAAACCTCCTGGCCTGGCTCCCCCAACCAAGGCGTCAGCCAGACCAAGTCTTGCTTTCTTTCAAGGTCTCTGGGAACTACTTGCATTGCCACCCAGACTTTGGGGCTGCGGGCTTTCCTGGCCACTCTATCCTCAAAAGCACCTTTTTTCTTAACCTTTTCCCCAGCACCGGCCCATAAAAAGTCCAAACGTCCGGAGCTGAGTCCCACACCCATGGTGGCAGCGAGAACAACTCTTGCTTTCTTTCAAGGTCTCTGGGAACTACTTGCATTGCCACCCAGACTTTGGGGCTGCGGGCTTTCCTGGCCACTCTATCCTCAAAAGCACCTTTTTTCTTAACCTTTTCCCCAGCACCGGCCCATAAAAATTCCAAACGTCAGGAGCTGACTCCCACACCCATGGTGGCAGCGAGAACAACTCTTGCTTTCTTTCAAGGTCTCTGGGAACTACTTGCATTGCCACCCAGACTTTGGGGCTGCGGGCTTTCCTGGCCTCTCTATCCTCAAAAGCACCTTTTGTTCACTTTTTCCCAGCACCGGCCTCCAAAAATTCCAAACATCCTGGCCTGGCTCCCACAACCAAGCTGGCAGCCAGAACAACTCTTGTTTTCTTTCAAGGTCTCTGGGAACTACTTGCATTGCCACCCAGACTTTGGGGCTGTGGGCTTTCCTGGCCACTCTATCCTCAAAAGCACCTTTTGTTCACTTTTTCCCAGCACCAGCCTCCAAAATTTCCAAACGTCCTGGCCTGGCTCCCACAACCAAGGTGGCAGCCAGAACAACTCTTGCTTTCTTTCAAGGTCTCTGGGAACTACTTGCATTGCCACCCAGACTTTGGGGCTGCGGGCTTTCCTGGCCACTCTATCCTCAAAAGCACCTTTTGTTCACTTTTTCCCAGCACCGGCTTCCAAAAATTCCAAACGTCCTGGCCTGGCTCCCACAACCAAGCTGGCAGCCAGAACAACTCTTGCTTTTTATGAACGCCTCTGGGAACTACTTGCATTGCCACCCAGACTTTGGGGCTGCGGGCTTTCCTGGCCACTCTATCCTCAAAAGCACCTTTTTTCTTAACCTTTTCCCCAGCACCGGCCCATAAAAATTCCAAACGTCCGGAGCTGACTCCCACACCCATGGTGGCAGCGAGAACAACTCTTGCTTTCTTTCAAGGTCTCTGGGAACTACTTGCATTGCCACCCAGACTTTGGGGCTGTGGGCTTTCCTGGCCACTCTATCCTCAAAAGCACCTTTTTTTCACCTTTTCCCAGCACTGGCCTCCAAAAATTCCAAACGTCCTGGCCTGGCTCCCACAACCAAGGTGGCAGCCAGAACAATTCTTGCTTTTTATGAACGCCTCTGGGAACTACTTGCATTGCCACCCAGACTTTGGGGCTGTGGGCTTTCCTGGCCACTCTATCCTCAAAAGCACCTTTTGTTCACTTTTTCCCAGCACTGGCCTCCAAAAATTCCAAACGTCATGGCCTGGCTCCCACACCGAAGGTGGCAGCCAGAAAAACTCTTGTTTTCTGTCAAGGTCTCTGGGAACTACTTGCATTGCCACCCAGACTTTGGGGCTGCGGGCTTTCTTGGCCACTCTATCCTCAAAAGCACCTTTTGTTCACTTTTTCCCAGCACCGGCCTCCAAAAATTCCAAACGTCCTGGCCTGGCTCCCACAACCAAGGTGGCAGCCAGAACAACTCTTGCTTTCTTTCAAGGTCTCTGGGAACTACTTGCATTGCCACCCAGACTTTGGGGCTGCGGGCTTTCCTGGCCACTCTATCCTCAAAAGCACCTTTTTTCTTAACATTTTTCCAGCACCGGCCCATAAAAATTCCAAACGTCAGGAGCTGACCCCCACACCCAAGCTGGCAGCCAGAACAACGGTTTCTTTCCTTCATTCTCTGGGAACAACTTGCATTGCCACCCAGACTTTGGGGCTGTGGCCTTTCCTGGCCACTCTATCCTCAAAAGCACCTTTTGTTCACTTTTTCCCAGCACCGGCCTCCAAAAATTCCAAACATCCTGGCCTGGCTCCCCCAACCAAGGCGTCAGCCAGACCAAGTCATGCTTTCTTTCAAGGTCTCTGGGAACTACTTGCATTGCCACCCAGACTTTGGGGTGCGGGCTTTCCTGGCCACTCTATCCTCAAAAGCACCTTTTGTTCACCTTTTCCCAGCACTGGCCTCCAAAAATTCCAAACGTCCTGGCCTGGCTCCCACAACCAAGGTGGCAGCCAGAACAACTCTTGCTTTTTATGAATGCCTCTGGGAACTACTTGCATTGCCACCCAGACTTTGGGGCTGCGGGCTTTCCTGGCCACTCTATCCTCAAAAGCACCTTTTGTTCACTTTGTCCCAGCACCGGACTCCAATATGCCAAACATCCGGAGCTGAGTCCCACACCGAAGCTGGCAGCCAGAACAACTCTTGCTTTCTTTCAATGTCTCTGGGAACTACTTGCATTGCCACCCAGACTTTGGGGCTGCGGGCTTTCCTGGCCACTCTATCCTCAAAAGCACCTTTTTTCTTAACATTTTTCCAGCACCGGCCCATAAAAATTCCAAACGTCAGGAGCTGACCCCCACACCCAAGCTGGCAGCCAGAACAACGGTTTCTTTCCTTCATTCTCTGGGAACTACTTGCATTGCCACCCAGACTTTGGGGCTGTGGGCTTTCCTGGCCACTCTATCCTCAAAAGCACCTTTTGTTCACTTTTTCCCAGCACCGGCCTCCAAAAATTCCAAACATCCTGGCCTGGCTCCCCCAGCCAAGGCGTCAGCCAGACCAAGTCTTGCTTTCTTTCAAGGTCTCTGGGAACTACTTGCATTGCCACCCAGACTTTGGGGCTGCGGGCTTTCCTGGCCACTCTATCCTCAAAAGCACCTTTTGTTCACTTTTTCCCAGCACTGGCCTCCAAAAATTCCAAACGTCCTGGCCTGGCTCCCACAACCAAGCTGGCAGCGAGAACAACTCTTGCTTTCTTTCAAGGTCTCTGGGAACTACTTGCATTGCCACCCAGACTTTGGGGCTGCGGGCTTTCCTGGCCACTCTATCCTCAAAAGCACCTTTTTTCTTAACATTTTTCCAGCACCGGCCCATAAAAATTCCAAACGTCCGGAGCTGAGTCCCACACCCAAGCTGGCAGCCAGAACAACTCTTGCTTTTTATGAACGCCTCTGGGAACTACTTGCATTGCCACCCAGACTTTGGGGCTGCGGGCTTTCCTGGCCACTCTATCCTCAAAAGCACCTTTTGTTCCCTTTTTCCCAGCACTGGCCTCAAAAATTCCAAACGTCCTGGCCTGGCTCCCACAACCAAGGTGGCAGCCAGAACAACTCTTGCTTTCTTTCAAGGTCTCTGGGAACTACTTGAATTGCCACCCAGACTTTGGGGCTGCGGGCTTTCCTGGCCACTCTATCCTCAAAAGCACCTTTTGTTCACTTTGTCCCAGCACCGGACTCCAATATGCCAAACGTCCGGAGCTGAGTCCCACACCCAAGCTGGCAGCCAGAACAACTCTTGCTTTCTTTCAAGGTCTCTGGGAACTACTTGCATTGCCACCCAGACTTTGGGGCTGTGGGCTTTCCTGGCCACTCTATCCTCAAAAGCACCTTTTTTCTTAACATTTTTCCAGCACCGGCCCATAAAAATTCCAAACATCAGGAGCTGACCCCCACACCCAAGCTGGCAGCCAGAACAACGGTTTCTTTCCTTCATTCTCTGGGAACTACTTGCATTGCCACCCAGACTTTGAGGCTGTGGGCTTTCCTGGCCACTCTATCCTCAAAAGCACCTTTTGTTCACTTTTTCCCAGCACTAGCCTCCAAAAATTCCAAACGTCCTGGCCTGGCTCCCACAACCAAGGTGGCAGCCAGAACAACTCTTGCTTTCTTTCAAGGTCTCTGGGAACTACTTGCATTGCCACCCAGACTTTGGGGCTGCGGGCTTTCCTGGCCACTCTATCCTCAAAAGCACCTTTTTTTCACTTTTTCCCAGCACCAGCCTCCAAAAATTCCAAACGTCCTGGCCTGGCTCCCACAACCAAGGTGGCAGCCAGAACAACTCTTGCTTTCTTTCAAGGTCTCTGGGAACTACTTGCATTGCCACCCAGACTTTGGGGCTGCGGGCTTTCCTGGCCACTCTATCCTCAAAAGCACCTTTTGTTCACTTTTTCCCAGCACCGGCCTCCAAAAATTCCAAGTGTCCTGGCCTGGCTCCCCCAACAAAGTTGTCAGCCAGACCAAGTCTTGCTTTCTTTCAAGGTCTCTGGGAACTACTTGCATTGCCACCCAGACTTTGGGGCTGCGGGCTTTCCTGGCCACTCTATCCTCAAAAGCACCTTTTTTCTTAACCTTTTTCCCAGCACCAGCCCATAAATATTCCAAACGTCCGGAGCTGACTCCCACACCCATGGTGGCAGCGAGAACAACTCTTGCTTTCTTTCAAGGTCTCTGGGAACTACTTGCATTGCCACCCAGACTTTGGGGCTGCGGGCTTTCCTGGCCACTCTATCCTCAAAAGCACCTTTTTTCTTAACCTTTTCCCCAGCACCGGCCCGTAAATATTCCAAACGTCCGGAGCTGAGTCCCACACCCAAGCTGGCAGCCAGAACAACTCTTGCTTTCTTTCAAGGTCTCTGGGAACTACTTGCATTGCCACCCAGACTTCGGGGCTGCGGGCTTTCCTGGCCACTCTATCCTCAAAAGCACCTTTTGTTCACTTTTTCCCAGCACCGGCCTCCAAAAATTCCAAACATCCTGGCCTGGCTCCCCCAACCAAGGCGTCAGCCAGAACAACTCTTGCTTTCTTTCAAGGTCTCTGGGAACTACTTGCATTGCCACCCAGACTTTGGGGCTGCGGGCTTTCCTGGCCACTCTATCCTCAAAAGCACCTTTTTTCTTAACCTTTTCCCCAACACCGGCCCATAAAAATTCCAAACGTCCGGAGCTGACCCCCACACCCATGGTGGCAGCGAGAACAACTCTTGCTTTCTTTCAAGGTCTCTGGGAACTACTTGCATTGCTACCCAGACTTTGGGGCTGTGGGCTTTCCTGGCCACTCTATCCTCAAAAGCACCTTTTGTTCACTTTTTCCCAGCACCGGCCTCCAAAAATTCCAAACATCCTGGCCTGGCTCCCCCAACCAAGGCGTCAGCCAGACCAAGTCTTGCCTTCTTTCAAGGTCTCTGGGAACTACTTGCATTGCCACCCAGACTTTGGGGCTGCGGGCTTTCCTGGCCACTCTATCCTCAAAAGCACCTTTTTTCTTAACATTTTTCCAGCACCGGCCCATAAAAATTCCAAACGTCCTGGCCTGGCTCCCACACCCAAGCTGGCAGCCAGAACAACGGTTTCTTTCCTTCATTCTCTGGGAACAACTTGCATTGCCACCCAGACTTTGGGGCTGTGGCCTTTCCTGGCCACTCTATCCTCAAAAGCACCTTTTGTTCACTTTTTCCCAGCACCGGCCTCCAAAAATTCCAAACATCCTGGCCTGGCTCCCCTAACCAAGGCGTCAGCCAGAACAACTCTTGCTTTCTTTCAAGGTCTCTGGGAACTACTTGCATTGCCACCCAGACTTTGGGGTGCGGGCTTTCCTGGCCACTCTATCCTCAAAAGCACCTTTTTTCTTAACATTTTTCCAGCACCGGCCCATAAAAATTCCAAACGTCAGGAGCTGACCCCCACACCCAAGCTGGCAGCCAGAACAACGGTTTCTTTCCCTCATTCTCTGGGAACTACTTGCATTGCCACCCAGACTTTGGGGCTGCGGGCTTTCCTGGCCACTCTATCCTCAAAAGCACCTTTTTTCTTAACCTTTTTCCCAGCACCGGCCCATAAAAATTCCAAACGTCCGGAGCTGAGTCCCACACCCATGGTGGCAGCGAGAACAACTCTTGCTTTCTTTCAAGGTCTCTGGGAACTACTTGCATTGCCACCCAGACTTTGGGGCTGTGGGCTTTCCTGGCCACTCTATCCTCAAAAGCACCTTTTTTCTTAACCTTTTCCCCAGCACCGGCCCATAAATATTCCAAACGTCCGGAGCTGAGTCCCACACCCAAGCTGGCAGCCAGAACAACTCTTGCTTTCTTTCAAGGTCTCTGGGAACTACTTGCATTGCCACCCAGACTTCGGGGCTGCGGGCTTTCCTGGCCACTCTATCCTCAAAAGCACCTTTTGTTCACTTTTTCCCAGCACCGGCCTCCAAAAATTCCAAACATCCTGGCCTGGCTCCCCCAACCAAGGCGTCAGCCAGAACAACTCTTGCTTTCTTTCAAGGTCTCTGGGAACTACTTGCATTGCCACCCAGACTTTGGGGCTGCGGGCTTTCCTGGCCACTCTATCCTCAAAAGCACCTTTTTTCTTAACCTTTTCCCCAGCACCGGCCCATAAAAATTCCAAACGTCCGGAGCTGAGTCCCACACCCATGGTGGCAGCGAGAACAACTCTTGCTTTCTTTCAAGGTCTCTGGGAACTACTTGCATTGCCACCCAGACTTTGGGGCTGTGGGCTTTCCTGGCCACTCTATCCTCAAAAGCACCTTTTGTTCACTTTTTCCCAGTGCCAGCCTCCAATATGCCGAACGTCCGGAGCTGAGTCCTACAACCAAGGTGGCAGCCAGAACAACTCTTGCTTTCTTTCAAGGTCTCTGGGAACTACTTGCATTGCCACCCAGACTTTGGGGCTGTGGGCTTTCCTGGCCACTCCATCCTCAAAAGCACCTTTTTTTCACCTTTTCCCAGCACGGACCTCCAAAAATTCCAAACGTCCTGGCCTGGCTCCCCCAACCAAGGTGGCAGCCAGAACAACTCTTGCTTTCTTTCAAGGTCTCTGGGAACTACTTGCATTGCCACCCAGACTTTGGGGCTGCGGGCTTTCCTGGCCACTCTATCCTCAAAAGCACCTTTTTTCTTAACCTTTTTCCCAGCACCGGCCCATAAAAATTCCAAACGTCCGGAGCTGACTCCCACACCCATGGTGGCAGCGAGAACAACTCTTGCTTTCTTTCAAGGTCTCTGGGAACTACTTGCATTGCCACCCAGACTTTGGGGCTGCGGGCTTTCCTGGCCACTCTATCCTCAAAAGCACCTTTTGTTCACTTTTTCCCAGCACCGGACTTCAAAATTCCAAACGTCCTGGCCTGGCTCCCACAACCAAGCTGGCAGCCAGACCAAGACTTGCTTTCTTTCAAGGTCTCTGGGAACTACTTGCATTGCCACCCAGACTTTGGGGCTGCGGGCTTTCCTGGCCATTCTATCCTCAAAAGCACATTTTCCTTAACCTTTTCCCCAGCACCGGCCCATAAAAATTCCAAACGTCCGGAGCTGAGTCCCACACCCATGGTGGCAGCGAGAACAACTCTTCCTTTCTTTCAAGGTCTCTGGGAACTACTTGCATTGCCACCCAGACTTTGGGGCTGCGGGCTTTCCTGGCCACTCTATCCTCAAAAGCACCTTTTTTTCACCTTTTCCCAGCACTGGCCTCCAAAAATTCCAAACATCCTGGCCTGGCTCCCACAACCAAGGTGGCAGCCAGAACAACTCTTGCTTTCTTTCAAGGTCTCTGGGAACTACTTGCATTGCCACCCAGACTTTGGGGCTGCGGGCTTTCCTGGCCACTCTATCCTCAAAAGCAACTTTTTTCTTAACATTTTTCCAGCACCGGCCCATAAAAATTCCAAACGTCAGGAGCTGACCCCCACACCCAAGCTGGCAGCCAGAACAACTCTTGCTTTCTTTCAAGGTCTCTGGGAACTACTTGCATTGCCACCCAGACTTTGGGGCTGTGGGCTTTCCTGGCCACTCTATCCTCAAAAGCACCTTTTGTTCACTTTTTCCCAGCACCGGCCTCCAAAAATTCCAAACATCCTGGCCTGGCTCCCCCAACCAAGGCGTCAGCCAGACCAAGTCTTGCCTTCTTTCAAGGTCTCTGGGAACTACTTGCATTGCCACCCAGACTTTGGGGCTGCGGGCTTTCCTGGCCACTCTATCCTCAAAAGCACCTTTTTTCTTAACATTTTTCCAGCACCGGCCCATAAAAATTCCAAACGTCCTGGCCTGGCTCCCACACCCAAGCTGGCAGCCAGAACAACGGTTTCTTTCCTTCATTCTCTGGGAACAACTTGCATTGCCACCCAGACTTTGGGGCTGTGGCCTTTCCTGGCCACTCTATCCTCAAAAGCACCTTTTGTTCACTTTTTCCCAGCACCGGCCTCCAAAAATTCCAAACATCCTGGCCTGGCTCCCCTAACCAAGGCGTCAGCCAGAACAACTCTTGCTTTCTTTCAAGGTCTCTGGGAACTACTTGCATTGCCACCCAGACTTTGGGGTGCGGGCTTTCCTGGCCACTCTATCCTCAAAAGCACCTTTTTTCTTAACATTTTTCCAGCACCGGCCCATAAAAATTCCAAACGTCAGGAGCTGACCCCCACACCCAAGCTGGCAGCCAGAACAACGGTTTCTTTCCCTCATTCTCTGGGAACTACTTGCATTGCCACCCAGACTTTGGGGCTGCGGGCTTTCCTGGCCACTCTATCCTCAAAAGCACCTTTTTTCTTAACCTTTTTCCCAGCACCGGCCCATAAAAATTCCAAACGTCCGGAGCTGAGTCCCACACCCAAGGTGGCAGCCAGAACAACTCTTGCTTTCTTTCAAGGTCTCTGGGAACTACTTGCATTGCCACCCAGACTTTGGGGCTGCGGGCTTTCCTGGCCACTCTATCCTCAAAAGCACCTTTTTTCTTAACCTTTTCCCCAGCACCGGCCCATAAATATTCCAAACGTCCGGAGCTGAGTCCCACACCCAAGCTGGCAGCCAGAACAACTCTTGCTTTCTTTCAAGGTCTCTGGGAACTACTTGCATTGCCACCCAGACTTCGGGGCTGCGGGCTTTCCTGGCCACTCTATCCTCAAAAGCACCTTTTGTTCACTTTTTCCCAGCACCGGCCTCCAAAAATTCCAAACATCCTGGCCTGGCTCCCCCAACCAAGGCGTCAGCCAGAACAACTCTTGCTTTCTTTCAAGGTCTCTGGGAACTACTTGCATTGCCACCCAGACTTTGGGGCTGCGGGCTTTCCTGGCCACTCTATCCTCAAAAGCACCTTTTTTCTTAACCTTTTCCCCAACACCGGCCCATAAAAATTCCAAACGTCCGGAGCTGAGTCCCACACCCATGGTGGCAGCGAGAACAACTCTTGCTTTCTTTCAAGGTCTCTGGGAACTACTTGCATTGCCACCCAGACTTTGGGGCTGTGGGCTTTCCTGGCCACTCTATCCTCAAAAGCACCTTTTGTTCACTTTTTCCCAGTGCCAGCCTCCAATATGCCGAACGTCCGGAGCTGAGTCCTACAACCAAGGTGGCAGCCAGAACAACTCTTGCTTTCTTTCAAGGTCTCTGGGAACTACTTGCATTGCCACCCAGACTTTGGGGCTGTGGGCTTTCCTGGCCACTCCATCCTCAAAAGCACCTTTTTTTCACCTTTTCCCAGCACTGACCTCCAAAAATTCCAAACATCCTGGCCTGGCTCCCCCAACCAAGGTGGCAGCCAGAACAACTCTTGCTTTCTTTCAAGGTCTCTGGGAACTACTTGCATTGCCACCCAGACTTTGGGGCTGTGGGCTTTCCTGGCCACTCTATCCTCAAAAGCACCTTTTGTTCACTTTTTCCCAGTGCCAGCCTCCAATATGCCGAACGTCCGGAGCTGAGTCCTACAACCAAGGCGTCAGCCAGACCAAGTCTTGCTTTCTTTCAAGGTCTCTGGGAACTACTTGCATTGCCACCCAGACTTTGGGGCTGCGGGCTTTCCTGGCCACTCTATCCTCAAAAGCACCTTTTTTCTTAACATTTTTCCAGCACCGGCCCATAAAAATTCCAAACGTCCTGGCCTGGCTCCCACACCCAAGCTGGCAGCCAGAACAACGGTTTCTTTCCTTCATTCTCTGGGAACAACTTGCATTGCCACCCAGACTTTGGGGCTGTGGGCTTTCCTGGCCACTCTATCCTCAAAAGCACCTTTTGTTCACTTTTTCCCAGCACCGGCCTCCAAAAATTCCAAACATCCTGGCCTGGCTCCCCCAACCAAGGCGTCAGCCAGAACAACTCTTGCTTTCTTTCAAGGTCTCTGGGAACTACTTGCATTGCCACCCAGACTTTGGGGTGCGGGCTTTCCTGGCCACTCTATCCTCAAAAGCACCTTTTTTCTTAACATTTTTCCAGCACCGGCCCATAAAAATTCCAAACGTCAGGAGCTGACCCCCACACCCAAGCTGGCAGCCAGAACAACGGTTTCTTTCCCTCATTCTCTGGGAACTACTTGCATTGCCACCCAGACTTTGGGGCTGCGGGCTTTCCTGGCCACTCTATCCTCAAAAGCACCTTTTTTCTTAACCTTTTCCCCAACACCGGCCCATAAAAATTCCAAACGTCCGGAGCTGACTCCCACACCCATGGTGGCAGCGAGAACAACTCTTGCTTTCTTTCAAGGTCTCTGGGAACTACTTGCATTGCCACCCAGACTTTGGGGCTGCGGGCTTTCCTGGCCACTCTATCCTCAAAAGCACCTTTTGTTCACTTTTTCCCAGCACCGGACTTCAAAATTCCAAACGTCCTGGCCTGGCTCCCACAACCAAGCTGGCAGCCAGACCAAGACTTGCTTTCTTTCAAGGTCTCTGGGAACTACTTGCATTGCCACCCAGACTTTGGGGCTGCGGGCTTTCCTGGCCATTCTATCCTCAAAAGCACATTTTCCTTAACCTTTTCCCCAGCACCGGCCCATAAAAATTCCAAACGTCAGGAGCTGACCCCCACACCCAAGCTGGCAGCGAGAACAACTCTTCCTTTCTTTCAAGGTCTCTGGGAACTACTTGCATTGCCACCCAGACTTTGGGGCTGCGGGCTTTCCTGGCCACTCTATCCTCAAAAGCACCTTTTTTTCACCTTTTCCCAGCACTGGCCTCCAAAAATTCCAAACATCCTGGCCTGGCTCCCACAACCAAGGTGGCAGCCAGAACAACTCTTGCTTTCTTTCAAGGTCTCTGGGAACTACTTGCATTGCCACCCAGACTTTGGGGCTGCGGGCTTTCCTGGCCACTCTATCCTCAAAAGCAACTTTTTTCTTAACATTTTTCCAGCACCGGCCCATAAAAATTCCAAACGTCCGGAGCTGAGTCCCACACCCAAGGTGGCAGCCAGAACAACTCTTGCTTTCTTTCAAGGTCTCTGGGAACTACTTGCATTGCCACCCAGACTTTGGGGCTGTGGGCTTTCCTGGCCACTCTATCCTCAAAAGCACCTTTTGTTCACTTTTTCCCAGCACCTGCCTCCAAAAATTCCAAACATCCTGGCCTGGCTCCCCCAACCAAGGCGTCAGCCAGACCAAGTCTTGCTTTCTTTCAAGGTCTCTGGGAACTACTTGCATTGCCACCCAGACTTTGGGGCTGCGGGCTTTCCTGGCCACTCTATCCTCAAAAGCACCTTTTTTCTTAACATTTTTCCAGCACCGGCCCATAAAAATTCCAAACGTCCTGGCCTGGCTCCCACACCCAAGCTGGCAGCCAGAACAACGGTTTCTTTCCTTCATTCTCTGGGAACAACTTGCATTGCCACCCAGACTTTGGGGCTGTGGGCTTTCCTGGCCACTCTATCCTCAAAAGCACCTTTTGTTCACTTTTTCCCAGCACCGGCCTCCAAAAATTCCAAACATCCTGGCCTGGCTCCCCTAACCAAGGCGTCAGCCAGAACAACTCTTGCTTTCTTTCAAGGTCTCTGGGAACTACTTGCATTGCCACCCAGACTTTGGGGTGCGGGCTTTCCTGGCCACTCTATCCTCAAAAGCACCTTTTTTCTTAACATTTTTCCAGCACCGGCCCATAAAAATTCCAAACGTCAGGAGCTGACCCCCACACCCAAGCTGGCAGCCAGAACAACGGTTTCTTTCCCTCATTCTCTGGGAACTACTTGCATTGCCACCCAGACTTTGGGGCTGCGGGCTTTCCTGGCCACTCTATCCTCAAAAGCACCTTTTTTCTTAACCTTTTTCCCAGCACCGGCCCATAAAAATTCCAAACGTCCGGAGCTGAGTCCCACACCCATGGTGGCAGCGAGAACAACTCTTGCTTTCTTTCAAGGTCTCTGGGAACTACTTGCATTGCCACCCAGACTTTGGGGCTGCGGGCTTTCCTGGCCACTCTATCCTCAAAAGCACCTTTTTTCTTAACCTTTTCCCCAGCACCGGCCCATAAATATTCCAAACGTCCGGAGCTGACTCCCACACCCAAGCTGGCAGCCAGAACAACTCTTGCTTTCTTTCAAGGTCTCTGGGAACTACTTGCATTGCCACCCAGACTTTGGGGCTGCGGGCTTTCCTGGCCACTCTATCCTCAAAAGCACCTTTTTTCTTAACATTTTCCCAGCACCAGCCTCCAAAATTTCCAAACGTCCTGGCCTGGCTCCCACAACCAAGGTGGCAGCCAGAACAACTCTTGCTTTCTTTCAAGGTCTCTGGGAACTACTTGCATTGCCACCCAGACTTTGGGGCTGCGGGCTTTCCTGGCCACTCTATCCTCAAAAGCACCTTTTGTTCACTTTTTCCCAGCACCGGCCTCCAAAAATTCCAAACATCCTGGCCTGGCTCCCCTAACCAAGGCGTCAGCCAGAACAACTCTTGCTTTCTTTCAAGGTCTCTGGGAACTACTTGCATTGCCACCCAGACTTTGGGGTGCGGGCTTTCCTGGCCACTCTATCCTCAAAAGCACCTTTTTTCTTAACATTTTTCCAGCACCGGCCCATAAAAATTCCAAACGTCAGGAGCTGACCCCCACACCCAAGCTGGCAGCCAGAACAACGGTTTCTTTCCCTCATTCTCTGGGAACTACTTGCATTGCCACCCAGACTTTGGGGCTGCGGGCTTTCCTGGCCACTCTATCCTCAAAAGCACCTTTTTTCTTAACCTTTTTCCCAGCACCGGCCCATAAAAATTCCAAACGTCCGGAGCTGAGTCCCACACCCATGGTGGCAGCGAGAACAACTCTTGCTTTCTTTCAAGGTCTCTGGGAACTACTTGCATTGCCACCCAGACTTTGGGGCTGCGGGCTTTCCTGGCCACTCTATCCTCAAAAGCACCTTTTTTCTTAACCTTTTCCCCAGCACCGGCCCATAAATATTCCAAACGTCCGGAGCTGACTCCCACACCCAAGCTGGCAGCCAGAACAACTCTTGCTTTCTTTCAAGGTCTCTGGGAACTACTTGCATTGCCACCCAGACTTTGGGGCTGCGGGCTTTCCTGGCCACTCTATCCTCAAAAGCACCTTTTGTTCACTTTTTCCCAGCACCGGCCTCCAAAAATTCCAAACATCCTGGCCTGGCTCCCCCAACCAAGGCGTCAGCCAGAACAACTCTTGCTTTCTTTCAAGGTCTCTGGGAACTACTTGCATTGCCACCCAGACTTTGGGGCTGCGGGCTTTCCTGGCCACTCTATCCTCAAAAGCACCTTTTTTCTTAACCTTTTCCCCAACACCGGCCCATAAAAATTCCAAACGTCCGGAGCTGAGTCCCACACCCATGGTGGCAGCGAGAACAACTCTTGCTTTCTTTCAAGGTCTCTGGGAACTACTTGCATTGCCACCCAGACTTTGGGGCTGTGGGCTTTCCTGGCCACTCTATCCTCAAAAGCACCTTTTGTTCACTTTTTCCCAGTGCCAGCCTCCAATATGCCGAACGTCCGGAGCTGAGTCCTACAACCAAGGTGGCAGCCAGAACAACTCTTGCTTTCTTTCAAGGTCTCTGGGAACTACTTGCATTGCCACCCAGACTTTGGGGCTGTGGGCTTTCCTGGCCACTCCATCCTCAAAAGCACCTTTTTTTCACCTTTTCCCAGCACTGACCTCCAAAAATTCCAAACGTCCTGGCCTGGCTCCCCCAACCAAGGTGGCAGCCAGACCAAGTCTTGCTTTCTTTCAAGGTCTCTGGGAACTACTTGCATTGCCACCCAGACTTTGGGGTGCGGGCTTTCCTGGCCACTCTATCCTCAAAAGCACCTTTTTTCTTAACATTTTTCCAGCACCGGCCCATAAAAATTCCAAACGTCAGGAGCTGACCCCCACACCCAAGCTGGCAGCCAGAACAACGGTTTCTTTCCCTCATTCTCTGGGAACTACTTGCATTGCCACCCAGACTTTGGGGCTGCGGGCTTTCCTGGCCACTCTATCCTCAAAAGCACCTTTTTTCTTAACCTTTTTCCCAGCACCGGCCCATAAAAATTCCAAAAGTCCGGAGGTGACTCCCACACCCATGGTGGCAGCGAGAACAACTCTTGCTTTCTTTCAAGGTCTCTGGGAACTACTTGCATTGCCACCCAGACTTTGGGGCTGCGGGCTTTCCTGGCCACTCTATCCTCAAAAGCACCTTTTGTTCACTTTTTCCCAGCACCGGACTTCAAAATTCCAAACGTCCTGGCCTGGCTCCCACAACCAAGCTGGCAGCCAGACCAAGACTTGCTTTCTTTCAAGGTCTCTGGGAACTACTTGCATTGCCAGCCAGACTTTGGGGCTGCGGGCTTTCCTGGCCATTCTATCCTCAAAAGCACATTTTCCTTAACCTTTTCCCCAGCACCGGCCCATAAAAATTCCAAACGTCCGGAGCTGAGTCCCACACCCATGGTGGCAGCGAGAACAACTCTTGCTTTCTTTCAAGGTCTCTGGGAACTACTTGCATTGCCACCCAGACTTTGGGGCTGCGGGCTTTCCTGGCCACTCTATCCTCAAAAGCACCTTTTTTTCACCTTTTCCCAGCACCGGCCTCCAAAAATTCCAAACATCCTGGCCTGGCTCCCCCAACCAAGGCGTCAGCCAGACCAAGTCTTGCCTTCTTTCAAGGTCTCTGGGAACTACTTGCATTGCCACCCAGACTTTGGGGCTGCGGGCTTTCCTGGCCACTCTATCCTCAAAAGCACCTTTTTTCTTAACCTTTTTCCAGCACCGGCCCATAAAAATTCCAAACGTCCTGGCCTGGCTCCCACACCCAAGCTGGCAGCCAGAACAACGGTTTCTTTCCTTCATTCTCTGGGAACAACTTGCATTGCCACCCAGACTTTGGGGCTGTGGGCTTTCCTGGCCACTCTATCCTCAAAAGCACCTTTTGTTCACTTTTTCCCAGCACCGGCCTCCAAAAATTCCAAACATCCTGGCCTGGCTCCCCTAACCAAGGCGTCAGCCAGAACAACTCTTGCTTTCTTTCAAGGTCTCTGGGAACTACTTGCATTGCCACCCAGACTTTGGGGTGCGGGCTTTCCTGGCCACTCTATCCTCAAAAGCACCTTTTTTCTTAACATTTTTCCAGCACCGGCCCATAAAAATTCCAAACGTCAGGAGCTGACCCCCACACCCAAGCTGGCAGCCAGAACAACGGTTTCTTTCCCTCATTCTCTGGGAACTACTTGCATTGCCACCCAGACTTTGGGGCTGCGGGCTTTCCTGGCCACTCTATCCTCAAAAGCACCTTTTTTCTTAACCTTTTTCCCAGCACCGGCCCATAAAAATTCCAAACGTCAGGAGCTGACCCCCACACCCATGGTGGCAGCGAGAACAACTCTTGCTTTCTTTCAAGGTCTCTGGGAACTACTTGCATTGCCACCCAGACTTTGGGGCTGCGGGCTTTCCTGGCCACTCTATCCTCAAAAGCACCTTTTTTCTTAACCTTTTCCCCAGCACCGGCCCATAAATATTCCAAACGTCCGGAGCTGACTCCCACACCCAAGCTGGCAGCCAGAACAACTCTTGCTTTCTTTCAAGGTCTCTGGGAACTACTTGCATTGCCACCCAGACTTTGGGGCTGCGGGCTTTCCTGGCCACTCTATCCTCAAAAGCACCTTTTGTTCACTTTTTCCCAGCACCGGACTTCAAAATTCCAAACGTCCTGGCCTGGCTCCCACAACCAAGCTGGCAGCCAGACCAAGACTTGCTTTCTTTCAAGGTCTCTGGGAACTACTTGCATTGCCACCCAGACTTTGGGGCTGCGGGCTTTCCTGGCCATTCTATCCTCAAAAGCACATTTTCCTTAACCTTTTCCCCAGCACCGGCCCATAAAAATTCCAAACGTCCGGAGCTGAGTCCCACACCCATGGTGGCAGCGAGAACAACTCTTCCTTTCTTTCAAGGTCTCTGGGAACTACTTGCATTGCCACCCAGACTTTGGGGCTGCGGGCTTTCCTGGCCACTCTATCCTCAAAAGCACCTTTTTTTCACCTTTTCCCAGCACTGGCCTCCAAAAATTCCAAACATCCTGGCCTGGCTCCCACAACCAAGGTGGCAGCCAGAACAACTCTTGCTTTCTTTCAAGGTCTCTGGGAACTACTTGCATTGCCACCCAGACTTTGGGGCTGCGGGCTTTCCTGGCCACTCTATCCTCAAAAGCAACTTTTTTCTTAACATTTTTCCAGCACCGGCCCATAAAAATTCCAAACGTCCGGAGCTGAGTCCCACACCCAAGGTGGCAGCCAGAACAACTCTTGCTTTCTTTCAAGGTCTCTGGGAACTACTTGCATTGCCACCCAGACTTTGGGGCTGTGGGCTTTCCTGGCCACTCTATCCTCAAAAGCACCTTTTGTTCACTTTTTCCCAGCACCGGCCTCCAAAAATTCCAAACATCCTGGCCTGGCTCCCCCAACCAAGGCGTCAGCCAGACCAAGTCTTGCCTTCTTTCAAGGTCTCTGGGAACTACTTGCATTGCCACCCAGACTTTGGGGCTGCGGGCTTTCCTGGCCACTCTATCCTCAAAAGCACCTTTTTTCTTAACCTTTTTCCAGCACCGGCCCATAAAAATTCCAAACGTCCTGGCCTGGCTCCCACACCCAAGCTGGCAGCCAGAACAACGGTTTCTTTCCTTCATTCTCTGGGAACAACTTGCATTGCCACCCAGACTTTGGGGCTGTGGGCTTTCCTGGCCACTCTATCCTCAAAAGCACCTTTTGTTCACTTTTTCCCAGCACCGGCCTCCAAAAATTCCAAACATCCTGGCCTGGCTCCCCTAACCAAGGCGTCAGCCAGAACAACTCTTGCTTTCTTTCAAGGTCTCTGGGAACTACTTGCATTGCCACCCAGACTTTGGGGTGCGGGCTTTCCTGGCCACTCTATCCTCAAAAGCACCTTTTTTCTTAACATTTTTCCAGCACCGGCCCATAAAAATTCCAAACGTCAGGAGCTGACCCCCACACCCAAGCTGGCAGCCAGAACAACGGTTTCTTTCCCTCATTCTCTGGGAACTACTTGCATTGCCACCCAGACTTTGGGGCTGCGGGCTTTCCTGGCCACTCTATCCTCAAAAGCACCTTTTTTCTTAACCTTTTTCCCAGCACCGGCCCATAAAAATTCCAAACGTCAGGAGCTGACCCCCACACCCATGGTGGCAGCGAGAACAACTCTTGCTTTCTTTCAAGGTCTCTGGGAACTACTTGCATTGCCACCCAGACTTTGGGGCTGCGGGCTTTCCTGGCCACTCTATCCTCAAAAGCACCTTTTTTCTTAACCTTTTCCCCAGCACCGGCCCATAAATATTCCAAACGTCCGGAGCTGACTCCCACACCCAAGCTGGCAGCCAGAACAACTCTTGCTTTCTTTCAAGGTCTCTGGGAACTACTTGCATTGCCACCCAGACTTTGGGGCTGCGGGCTTTCCTGGCCACTCTATCCTCAAAAGCACCTTTTGTTCACTTTTTCCCAGCACCGGACTTCAAAATTCCAAACGTCCTGGCCTGGCTCCCACAACCAAGCTGGCAGCCAGACCAAGACTTGCTTTCTTTCAAGGTCTCTGGGAACTACTTGCATTGCCACCCAGACTTTGGGGCTGCGGGCTTTCCTGGCCATTCTATCCTCAAAAGCACATTTTCCTTAACCTTTTCCCCAGCACCGGCCCATAAAAATTCCAAACGTCCGGAGCTGAGTCCCACACCCATGGTGGCAGCGAGAACAACTCTTCCTTTCTTTCAAGGTCTCTGGGAACTACTTGCATTGCCACCCAGACTTTGGGGCTGCGGGCTTTCCTGGCCACTCTATCCTCAAAAGCACCTTTTTTTCACCTTTTCCCAGCACTGGCCTCCAAAAATTCCAAACATCCTGGCCTGGCTCCCACAACCAAGGTGGCAGCCAGAACAACTCTTGCTTTCTTTCAAGGTCTCTGGGAACTACTTGCATTGCCACCCAGACTTTGGGGCTGCGGGCTTTCCTGGCCACTCTATCCTCAAAAGCAACTTTTTTCTTAACATTTTTCCAGCACCGGCCCATAAAAATTCCAAACGTCCGGAGCTGAGTCCCACACCCAAGGTGGCAGCCAGAACAACTCTTGCTTTCTTTCAAGGTCTCTGGGAACTACTTGCATTGCCACCCAGACTTTGGGGCTGTGGGCTTTCCTGGCCACTCTATCCTCAAAAGCACCTTTTGTTCACTTTTTCCCAGCACCGGCCTCCAAAAATTCCAAACATCCTGGCCTGGCTCCCCCAACCAAGGCGTCAGCCAGACCAAGTCTTGCCTTCTTTCAAGGTCTCTGGGAACTACTTGCATTGCCACCCAGACTTTGGGGCTGCGGGCTTTCCTGGCCACTCTATCCTCAAAAGCACCTTTTTTCTTAACCTTTTTCCAGCACCGGCCCATAAAAATTCCAAACGTCCTGGCCTGGCTCCCACACCCAAGCTGGCAGCCAGAACAACGGTTTCTTTCCTTCATTCTCTGGGAACAACTTGCATTGCCACCCAGACTTTGGGGCTGTGGGCTTTCCTGGCCACTCTATCCTCAAAAGCACCTTTTGTTCACTTTTTCCCAGCACCGGCCTCCAAAAATTCCAAACATCCTGGCCTGGCTCCCCTAACCAAGGCGTCAGCCAGAACAACTCTTGCTTTCTTTCAAGGTCTCTGGGAACTACTTGCATTGCCACCCAGACTTTGGGGTGCGGGCTTTCCTGGCCACTCTATCCTCAAAAGCACCTTTTTTCTTAACATTTTTCCAGCACCGGCCCATAAAAATTCCAAACGTCAGGAGCTGACCCCCACACCCAAGCTGGCAGCCAGAACAACGGTTTCTTTCCCTCATTCTCTGGGAACTACTTGCATTGCCACCCAGACTTTGGGGCTGCGGGCTTTCCTGGCCACTCTATCCTCAAAAGCACCTTTTTTCTTAACCTTTTTCCCAGCACCGGCCCATAAAAATTCCAAACGTCCGGAGCTGAGTCCCACACCCATGGTGGCAGCGAGAACAACTCTTGCTTTCTTTCAAGGTCTCTGGGAACTACTTGCATTGCCACCCAGACTTTGGGGCTGCGGGCTTTCCTGGCCACTCTATCCTCAAAAGCACCTTTTTTCTTAACCTTTTCCCCAGCACCGGCCCATAAATATTCCAAAC
Organism: Numenius arquata; assembly: GCF_964106895.1. Classification (NCBI taxonomy): domain Eukaryota; kingdom Metazoa; phylum Chordata; class Aves; order Charadriiformes; family Scolopacidae; genus Numenius; species Numenius arquata. Next base: position 40,613 of record NW_027415679.1, read on the forward strand.
GTCCGGAGCTGACTCCCACACCCAAGCTGGCAGCCAGAACAACTCTTGCTTTCTTTCAAGGTCTCTGGGAACTACTTGCATTGCCACCCAGACTTTGGGGCTGCGGGCTTTCCTGGCCACTCTATCCTCAAAAGCACCTTTTGTTCACTTTTTCCCAGCACCGGCCTCCAAAAATTCCAAACATCCTGGCCTGGCTCCCCCAACCAAGGCGTCAGCCAGAACAACTCTTGCTTTCTTTCAAGGTCTCTGGGAACTACTTGCATTGCCACCCAGACTTTGGGGCTGCGGGCTTTCCTGGCCACTCTATCCTCAAAAGCACCTTTTTTCTTAACCTTTTCCCCAACACCGGCCCATAAAAATTCCAAACGTCCGGAGCTGAGTCCCACACCCATGGTGGCAGCGAGAACAACTCTTGCTTTCTTTCAAGGTCTCTGGGAACTACTTGCATTGCCACCCAGACTTTGGGGCTGTGGGCTTTCCTGGCCACTCTATCCTCAAAAGCACCTTTTGTTCACTTTTTCCCAGTGCCAGCCTCCAATATGCCGAACGTCCGGAGCTGAGTCCTACAACCAAGGTGGCAGCCAGAACAACTCTTGCTTTCTTTCAAGGTCTCTGGGAACTACTTGCATTGCCACCCAGACTTTGGGGCTGTGGGCTTTCCTGGCCACTCCATCCTCAAAAGCACCTTTTTTTCACCTTTTCCCAGCACTGACCTCCAAAAATTCCAAACGTCCTGGCCTGGCTCCCCCAACCAAGGTGGCAGCCAGACCAAGTCTTGCTTTCTTTCAAGGTCTCTGGGAACTACTTGCATTGCCACCCAGACTTTGGGGTGCGGGCTTTCCTGGCCACTCTATCCTCAAAAGCACCTTTTTTCTTAACATTTTTCCAGCACCGGCCCATAAAAATTCCAAACGTCAGGAGCTGACCCCCACACCCAAGCTGGCAGCCAGAACAACGGTTTCTTTCCCTCATTCTCTGGGAACTACTTGCATTGCCACCCAGACTTTGGGGCTGCGGGCTTTCCTGGCCACTCTATCCTCAAAAGCACCTTTTTTCTTAACCTTTTTCCCAGCACCGGCCCATAAAAATTCCAAAAGTCCGGAGGTGACTCCCACACCCATGGTGGCAGCGAGAACAACTCTTGCTTTCTTTCAAGGTCTCTGGGAACTACTTGCATTGCCACCCAGACTTTGGGGCTGCGGGCTTTCCTGGCCACTCTATCCTCAAAAGCACCTTTTGTTCACTTTTTCCCAGCACCGGACTTCAAAATTCCAAACGTCCTGGCCTGGCTCCCACAACCAAGCTGGCAGCCAGACCAAGACTTGCTTTCTTTCAAGGTCTCTGGGAACTACTTGCATTGCCACCCAGACTTTGGGGCTGCGGGCTTTCCTGGCCATTCTATCCTCAAAAGCACATTTTCCTTAACCTTTTCCCCAGCACCGGCCCATAAAAATTCCAAACGTCCGGAGCTGAGTCCCACACCCATGGTGGCAGCGAGAACAACTCTTCCTTTCTTTCAAGGTCTCTGGGAACTACTTGCATTGCCACCCAGACTTTGGGGCTGCGGGCTTTCCTGGCCACTCTATCCTCAAAAGCACCTTTTTTTCACCTTTTCCCAGCACTGGCCTCCAAAAATTCCAAACATCCTGGCCTGGCTCCCACAACCAAGGTGGCAGCCAGAACAACTCTTGCTTTCTTTCAAGGTCTCTGGGAACTACTTGCATTGCCACCCAGACTTTGGGGCTGCGGGCTTTCCTGGCCACTCTATCCTCAAAAGCAACTTTTTTCTTAACATTTTTCCAGCACCGGCCCATAAAAATTCCAAACGTCAGGAGCTGACCCCCACACCCAAGCTGGCAGCCAGAACAACGGTTTCTTTCCCTCATTCTCTGGGAACTACTTGCATTGCCACCCAGACTTTGGGGCTGCGGGCTTTCCTGGCCACTCTATCCTCAAAAGCACCTTTTTTCTTAACCTTTTTCCCAGCACCGGCCCATAAAAATTCCAAACGTCCGGAGCTGAGTCCCACACCCATGGTGGCAGCGAGAACAACTCTTGCTTTCTTTCAAGGTCTCTGGGAACTACTTGCATTGCCACCCAGACTTTGGGGCTGCGGGCTTTCCTGGCCACTCTATCCTCAAAAGCACCTTTTTTCTTAACCTTTTCCCCAGCACCGGCCCATAAATATTCCAAACGTCCGGAGCTGACTCCCACACCCATGGTGGCAGCCAGAACAACTCTTGCTTTCTTTCAAGGTCTCTGGGAACTACTTGCATTGCCACCCAGACTTTGGGGCTGCGGGCTTTCCTGGCCACTCTATCCTCAAAAGCACCTTTTGTTCACTTTTTCCCAGCACCGGCCTCCAAAAATTCCAAACATCCTGGCCTGGCTCCCCCAACCAAGGCGTCAGCCAGAACAACTCTTGCTTTCTTTCAAGGTCTCTGGGAACTACTTGCATTGCCACCCAGACTTTGGGGCTGCGGGCTTTCCTGGCCACTCTATCCTCAAAAGCACCTTTTTTCTTAACCTTTTCCCCAACACCGGCCCATAAAAATTCCAAACGTCCGGAGCTGAGTCCCACACCCATGGTGGCAGCGAGAACAACTCTTGCTTTCTTTCAAGGTCTCTGGGAACTACTTGCATTGCCACCCAGACTTTGGGGCTGTGGGCTTTCCTGGCCACTCTATCCTCAAAAGCACCTTTTGTTCACTTTTTCCCAGTGCCAGCCTCCAATATGCCGAACGTCCGGAGCTGAGTCCTACAACCAAGGTGGCAGCCAGAACAACTCTTGCTTTCTTTCAAGGTCTCTGGGAACTACTTGCATTGCCACCCAGACTTTGGGGCTGTGGGCTTTCCTGGCCACTCCATCCTCAAAAGCACCTTTTTTTCACCTTTTCCCAGCACTGACCTCCAAAAATTCCAAACGTCCTGGCCTGGCTCCCCCAACCAAGGTGGCAGCCAGACCAAGTCTTGCTTTCTTTCAAGGTCTCTGGGAACTACTTGCATTGCCACCCAGACTTTGGGGTGCGGGCTTTCCTGGCCACTCTATCCTCAAAAGCACCTTTTTTCTTAACATTTTTCCAGCACCGGCCCATAAAAATTCCAAACGTCAGGAGCTGACCCCCACACCCAAGCTGGCAGCCAGAACAACGGTTTCTTTCCCTCATTCTCTGGGAACTACTTGCATTGCCACCCAGACTTTGGGGCTGCGGGCTTTCCTGGCCACTCTATCCTCAAAAGCACCTTTTTTCTTAACCTTTTTCCCAGCACCGGCCCATAAAAATTCCAAAAGTCCGGAGGTGACTCCCACACCCATGGTGGCAGCGAGAACAACTCTTGCTTTCTTTCAAGGTCTCTGGGAACTACTTGCATTGCCACCCAGACTTTGGGGCTGCGGGCTTTCCTGGCCACTCTATCCTCAAAAGCACCTTTTGTTCACTTTTTCCCAGCACCGGACTTCAAAATTCCAAACGTCCTGGCCTGGCTCCCACAACCAAGCTGGCAGCCAGACCAAGACTTGCTTTCTTTCAAGGTCTCTGGGAACTACTTGCATTGCCACCCAGACTTTGGGGCTGCGGGCTTTCCTGGCCATTCTATCCTCAAAAGCACATTTTCCTTAACCTTTTCCCCAGCACCGGCCCATAAAAATTCCAAACGTCCGGAGCTGAGTCCCACACCCATGGTGGCAGCGAGAACAACTCTTCCTTTCTTTCAAGGTCTCTGGGAACTACTTGCATTGCCACCCAGACTTTGGGGCTGCGGGCTTTCCTGGCCACTCTATCCTCAAAAGCACCTTTTTTTCACCTTTTCCCAGCACTGGCCTCCAAAAATTCCAAACATCCTGGCCTGGCTCCCACAACCAAGGTGGCAGCCAGAACAACTCTTGCTTTCTTTCAAGGTCTCTGGGAACTACTTGCATTGCCACCCAGACTTTGGGGCTGCGGGCTTTCCTGGCCACTCTATCCTCAAAAGCAACTTTTTTCTTAACATTTTTCCAGCACCGGCCCATAAAAATTCCAAACGTCCGGAGCTGAGTCCCACACCCAAGGTGGCAGCCAGAACAACTCTTGCTTTCTTTCAAGGTCTCTGGGAACTACTTGCATTGCCACCCAGACTTTGGGGCTGTGGGCTTTCCTGGCCACTCTATCCTCAAAAGCACCTTTTGTTCACTTTTTCCCAGCACCGGCCTCCAAAAATTCCAAACATCCTGGCCTGGCTCCCCCAACCAAGGCGTCAGCCAGACCAAGTCTTGCCTTCTTTCAAGGTCTCTGGGAACTACTTGCATTGCCACCCAGACTTTGGGGCTGCGGGCTTTCCTGGCCACTCTATCCTCAAAAGCACCTTTTTTCTTAACCTTTTTCCAGCACCGGCCCATAAAAATTCCAAACGTCCTGGCCTGGCTCCCACACCCAAGCTGGCAGCCAGAACAACGGTTTCTTTCCTTCATTCTCTGGGAACAACTTGCATTGCCACCCAGACTTTGGGGCTGTGGGCTTTCCTGGCCACTCTATCCTCAAAAGCACCTTTTGTTCACTTTTTCCCAGCACCGGCCTCCAAAAATTCCAAACATCCTGGCCTGGCTCCCCTAACCAAGGCGTCAGCCAGAACAACTCTTGCTTTCTTTCAAGGTCTCTGGGAACTACTTGCATTGCCACCCAGACTTTGGGGTGCGGGCTTTCCTGGCCACTCTATCCTCAAAAGCACCTTTTTTCTTAACATTTTTCCAGCACCGGCCCATAAAAATTCCAAACGTCAGGAGCTGACCCCCACACCCAAGCTGGCAGCCAGAACAACGGTTTCTTTCCCTCATTCTCTGGGAACTACTTGCATTGCCACCCAGACTTTGGGGCTGCGGGCTTTCCTGGCCACTCTATCCTCAAAAGCACCTTTTTTCTTAACCTTTTTCCCAGCACCGGCCCATAAAAATTCCAAACGTCCGGAGCTGAGTCCCACACCCATGGTGGCAGCGAGAACAACTCTTGCTTTCTTTCAAGGTCTCTGGGAACTACTTGCATTGCCACCCAGACTTTGGGGCTGCGGGCTTTCCTGGCCACTCTATCCTCAAAAGCACCTTTTTTCTTAACCTTTTCCCCAGCACCGGCCCATAAATATTCCAAACGTCCGGAGCTGACTCCCACACCCAAGCTGGCAGCCAGAACAACTCTTGCTTTCTTTCAAGGTCTCTGGGAACTACTTGCATTGCCACCCAGACTTTGGGGCTGCGGGCTTTCCTGGCCACTCTATCCTCAAAAGCACCTTTTGTTCACTTTTTCCCAGCACCGGCCTCCAAAAATTCCAAACATCCTGGCCTGGCTCCCCCAACCAAGGCGTCAGCCAGAACAACTCTTGCTTTCTTTCAAGGTCTCTGGGAACTACTTGCATTGCCACCCAGACTTTGGGGCTGCGGGCTTTCCTGGCCACTCTATCCTCAAAAGCACCTTTTTTCTTAACCTTTTCCCCAACACCGGCCCATAAAAATTCCAAACGTCCGGAGCTGAGTCCCACACCCATGGTGGCAGCGAGAACAACTCTTGCTTTCTTTCAAGGTCTCTGGGAACTACTTGCATTGCCACCCAGACTTTGGGGCTGTGGGCTTTCCTGGCCACTCTATCCTCAAAAGCACCTTTTGTTCACTTTTTCCCAGTGCCAGCCTCCAATATGCCGAACGTCCGGAGCTGAGTCCTACAACCAAGGTGGCAGCCAGAACAACTCTTGCTTTCTTTCAAGGTCTCTGGGAACTACTTGCATTGCCACCCAGACTTTGGGGCTGTGGGCTTTCCTGGCCACTCCATCCTCAAAAGCACCTTTTTTTCACCTTTTCCCAGCACTGACCTCCAAAAATTCCAAACGTCCTGGCCTGGCTCCCCCAACCAAGGTGGCAGCCAGAACAACTCTTGCTTTCTTTCAAGGTCTCTGGGAACTACTTGCATTGCCACCCAGACTTTGGGGCTGTGGGCTTTCCTGGCCACTCTATCCTCAAAAGCACCTTTTGTTCACTTTTTCCCAGTGCCAGCCTCCAATATGCCGAACGTCCGGAGCTGAGTCCTACAACCAAGGCGTCAGCCAGACCAAGTCTTGCTTTCTTTCAAGGTCTCTGGGAACTACTTGCATTGCCACCCAGACTTTGGGGCTGCGGGCTTTCCTGGCCACTCTATCCTCAAAAGCACCTTTTTTCTTAACCTTTTTCCAGCACCGGCCCATAAAAATTCCAAACGTCCGGAGCTGACTCCCACACCCATGGTGGCAGCGAGAACAACTCTTGCTTTCTTTCAAGGTCTCTGGGAACTACTTGCATTGCCACCCAGACTTTGGGGCTGCGGGCTTTCCTGGCCACTCTATCCTCAAAAGCACCTTTTTTTCACCTTTTCCCAGCACTGGCCTCCAAAAATTCCAAACGTCCTGGCCTGGCTCCCACAACCAAGGTGGCAGCCAGAACAATTCTTGCTTTTTATGAACGCCTCTGGGAACTACTTGCATTGCCACCCAGACTTTGGGGCTGTGGGCTTTCCTGGCCACTCTATCCTCAAAAGCACCTTTTGTTCACTTTTTCCCAGCACTGGCCTCCAAAAATTCCAAACTTCCTGGCCTGGCTCCCACACCGAAGGTGGCAGCCAGAACAACTCTTGCTTTCTTTCAAGGTCTCTGGGAACTACTTGCATTGCCACCCAGACTTTGGGGCTGCGGGCTTTCCTGGCCACTCTATCCTCAAAAGCACCTTTTTTCTTAACATTTTTCCAGCACCGGCCCATAAAAATTCCAAACGTCAGGAGCTGACCCCCACACCCAAGCTGGCAGCCAGAACAACTGTTGCTTTCTTTCAAGGTCTCTGGGAACTACTTGCATTGCCACCCAGACTTTGGGGCTGCGGGCTTTCCTGGCCACTCTATCCTCAAAAGCACCTTTTTTCTTAACCTTTTCCCCAGCACCGGCCCATAAAAATTCCAAACGTCAGGAGCTGACCCCCACACCCAAGCTGGCAGCCAGAACAACTCTTGCTTTCTTTCAAGGTCTCTGGGAACTACTTGCATTGCCACCCAGACTTTGGGGCTGTGGGCTTTCCTGGCCACTCTATCCTCAAAAGCACCTTTTGTTCACTTTTTCCCAGCACCAGCCTCCAATATGCCAAACGTCCGGAGCTGAGTCCCACACCCAAGCTGGCAGCCAGAACAACTCTTGCTTTCTTTCAAGGTCTCTGGGAACTACTTGCATTGCCACCCAGACTTTGGGGCTGCGGGCTTTCCTGGCCACTCTATCCTCAAAAGCACCTTTTTTCTTAACATTTTTCCAGCACCGGCCCATAAAAATTCCAAACGTCAGGAGCTGACCCCCACACCCAAGCTGGCAGCCAGAACAACGGTTTCTTTCCTTCATTCTCTGGGAACTACTTGCATTGCCACCCAGACTTTGGGGCTGCGGGCTTTCCTGGCCACTCTATCCTCAAAAGCACCTTTTGTTCACTTTTTCCCAGCACCGGCCTCCAAAAATTCCAAACCTCCTGGCCTGGCTCCCCCAACCAAGGCGTCAGCCAGACCAACTCTTGCTTGTTTTCAAGGCCTGTGGGAACTACTTGCATTGCCACCCAGACTTTGGGGTGCGGGCTTTCCTGGCCACTCTATCCTCAAAAGCACCTTTTTTCTTAACCTTTTCCCCAGCACCGGCCCATAAAAATTCCAAACGTCCGGAGGTGACTCCCACACCCATGGTGGCAGCCAGAACACCTCCTGCTTGTTTTGAACGTCTCTGGGAACTACTTGCATTGCCACCCAGACTTTGGGGCTGCGGGCTTTCCTGGCCACTCTATCCTCAAAAGCAACTTTTTTCTTAACATTTTTCCAGCACCGGCCCATAAAAATTCCAAACGTCAGGAGGTGACCCCCACACCCATGGTGGCAGCCAGAACAACTCTTGTTTTCTGTCAAGGTCTCTGGGAACTACTTGCATTGCCACCCAGACTTTGGGGCTGCGGGCTTTCCTGGCCACTCTATCCTCAAAAGCACCTTTTGTTCACTTTTTCCCAGCACTGGCCTCCAAAAATTCCAAACGTCCTGGCCTGGCTCCCACAACCAAGGCGTCAGCCAGACCAACTCTTGCTTGTTTTCAAGGCCTGTGGGAACTACTTGCATTGCCACCCAGACTTTGGGGTGCGGGCTTTCCTGGCCACTCTATCCTCAAAAGCACCTTTTTTCTTAACCTTTTCCCCAGCACCGGCCCATAAAAATTCCAAACGTCCGGAGGTGACTCCCACACCCATGGTGGCAGCCAGAACACCTCCTGCTTGTTTTGAACGTCTCTGGGAACTACTTGCATTGCCACCCAGACTTTGGGGCTGCGGGCTTTCCTGGCCACTCTATCCTCAAAAGCAACTTTTTTCTTAACATTTTTCCAGCACCGGCCCATAAAAATTCCAAACGTCAGGAGGTGACCCCCACACCCATGGTGGCAGCCAGAACAACTCTTGCTTTCTTTCAAGGTCTCTGGGAACTACTTGCATTGCCACCCAGACTTTGGGGCTGTGGGCTTTCCTGGCCACTCTATCCTCAAAAGCACCTTTTGTTCACTTTTTCCCAGCACCGGCCTCCAAAAATTCCAAACATCCTGGCCTGGCTCCCACAACCAAGGCGTCAGCCAGACCAAGTCTTGCTTTCTTTCAAGGTCTCTGGGAACTACTTGCATTGCCACCCAGACTTTGGGGCTGCGGGCTTTCCTGGCCACTCTATCCTCAAAAGCACCTTTTTTCTTAACATTTTTCCAGCACCGGCCCATAAAAATTCCAAACGTCAGGAGCTGACCCCCACACCCAAGCTGGCAGCCAGAACAACGGTTTCTTTCCTTCATTCTCTGGGAACAACTTGCATTGCCACCCAGACTTTGGGGCTGTGGCCTTTCCTGGCCACTCTATCCTCAAAAGCACCTTTTGTTCACTTTTTCCCAGCACCGGCCTCCAAAAATTCCAAACATCCTGGCCTGGCTCCCCCAACCAAGGCGTCAGCCAGACCAAGTCATGCTTTCTTTCAAGGTCTCTGGGAACTACTTGCATTGCCACCCAGACTTTGGGGTGCGGGCTTTCCTGGCCACTCTATCCTCAAAAGCACCTTTTGTTCACCTTTTCTCAGCACCGGCCCATAAAAATTCCAAACGTCCTGGCCTGGCTCCCACAACCAAGCTGGCAGCCAGAACAACTCTTGCTTTTTATGAATGCCTCTGGGAACTACTTGCATTGCCACCCAGACTTTGGGGCTGCGGGCTTTCCTGGCCACTCTATCCTCAAAAGCACCTTTTGTTCACTTTGTCCCAGCACCGGACTCCAATATGCCAAACATCCGGAGCTGAGTCCCACACCGAAGCTGGCAGCCAGAACAACTCTTGCTTTCTTTCAAGGTCTCTGGGAACTACTTGCATTGCCACCCAGACTTTGGGGCTGCGGGCTTTCCTGGCCACTCTATCCTCAAAAGCACCTTTTTTCTTAACATTTTTCCAGCACCGGCCCATAAAAATTCCAAACGTCAGGAGCTGACCCCCACACCCAAGCTGGCAGCCAGAACAACGGTTTCTTTCCTTCATTCTCTGGGAACTACTTGCATTGCCACCCAGACTTTGGGGCTGTGGGCTTTCCTGGCCACTCTATCCTCAAAAGCACCTTTTGTTCACTTTTTCCCAGCACCGGCCTCCAAAAATTCCAAACATCCTGGCCTGGCTCCCCCAACCAAGGCGTCAGCCAGACCAAGTCTTGCTTTCTTTCAAGGTCTCTGGGAACTACTTGCATTGCCACCCAGACTTTGGGGCTGCGGGCTTTCCTGGCCACTCTATCCTCAAAAGCACCTTTTGTTCACTTTTTCCCAGCACTGGCCTCCAAAAATTCCAAACGTCCTGTCCTGGCTCCCACAACCAAGCTGGCAGCGAGAACAACTCTTGCTTTCTTTCAAGGTCTCTGGGAACTACTTGCATTGCCACCCAGACTTTGGGGCTGCGGGCTTTCCTGGCCACTCTATCCTCAAAAGCACCTTTTTTCTTAACATTTTTCCAGCACCGGCCCATAAAAATTCCAAACGTCAGGAGCTGACCCCCACACCCAAGCTGGCAGCCAGAACAACTCTTGCTTTCTTTCAAGGTCTCTGGGAACTACTTGCATTGCCACCCAGACTTTGGGGCTGTGGGCTTTCCTGGCCACTCTATCCTCAAAAGCACCTTTTTTTCACCTTTTCCCAGCACTGGCCTCCAAAAATTCCAAACGTCCTGGCCTGGCTCCCCCAACAAAGTTGTCAGCCAGACCAAGTCTTGCTTTCTTTCAAGGTCTCTGGGAACTACTTGCATTGCCACCCAGACTTTGGGGCTGCGGGCTTTCCTGGCCACTCTATCCTCAAAAGCACCTTTTGTTCACTTTGTCCCAGCACCGGACTCCAATATGCCAAACATCCGGAGCTGAGTCCCACACCCAAGGTGGCAGCCAGAACAACTCTTGCTTTCTTTCAAGGTCTCTGGGAACTACTTGCATTGCCACCCAGACTTTGGGGCTGCGGGCTTTCCTGGCCACTCTATCCTCAAAAGCACCTTTTTTCTTAACATTTTTCCAGCACCGGCCCATAAAAATTCCAAACGTCAGGAGCTGACCCCCACACCCAAGCTGGCAGCCAGAACAACTCTTGCTTTCTTTCAAGGTCTCTGGGAACTACTTGCATTGCCACCCAGACTTTGGGACTGCGGGCTTTCCTGGCCACTCTATCCTCAAAAGCACCTTTTTTTCACCTTTTCCCAGCACTGGCCTCCAAAAATTCCAAACGTCCTGGCCTGGCTCCCACAACCAAGGTGGCAGCCAGAACAACTCTTGCTTTTTATGAACGCCTCTGGGAACTACTTGCATTGCCACCCAGACTTTGGGGCTGCGGGCTTTCCTGGCCACTCTATCCTCAAAAGCACCTTTTGTTCCCTTTTTCCCAGCACTGGCCTCAAAAATTCCAAACATCCTGGCCTGGCTCCCACAACCAAGGTGGCAGCCAGAACAACTCTTGCTTTCTTTCAAGGTCTCTGGGAACTACTTGCATTGCCAGCCAGACTTTGGGGCTGCGGGCTTTCCTGGCCACTCTATCCTCAAAAGCAACTTTTTTCTTAACATTTTTCCAGCACCGGCCCATAAAAATTCCAAACGTCCGGAGCTGAGTCCCACACCCATGGTGGCAGCGAGAACAACTCTTGCTTTCTTTCAAGGTCTCTGGGAACTACTTGCATTGCCACCCAGACTTTGGGGCTGTGGGCTTTCCTGGCCACTCTATCCTCAAAAGCACCTTTTGTTCACTTTTTCCCAGCACCGGCCTCCAAAAATTCCAAACGTCCTGGCCTGGCTCCCCCAACCAAGGCGTCAGCCAGACCAAGTCTTGCCTTCTTTCAAGGTCTCTGGGAACTACTTGCATTGCCACCCAGACTTTGGGGCTGCGGGCTTTCCTGGCCACTCTATCCTCAAAAGCACCTTTTTTCTTAACATTTTTCCAGCACCGGCCCATAAAAATTCCAAACGTCCGGAGCTGAGTCCCACACCCAAGCTGGCAGCCAGAACAACGGTTTCTTTCCTTCATTCTCTGGGAACTACTTGCATTGCCACCCAGACTTTGGGGCTGTGGGCTTTCCTGGCCACTCTATCCTCAAAAGCACCTTTTGTTCACTTTTTCCCAGCACCGGCCTCCAAAAATTCCAAACATCCTGGCCTGGCTCCCCTAACCAAGGCGTCAGCCAGAACAACTCTTGCTTTCTTTCAAGGTCTCTGGGAACTACTTGCATTGCCACCCAGACTTTGGGGTGCGGGCTTTCCTGGCCACTCTATCCTCAAAAGCACCTTTTTTCTTAACATTTTTCCAGCACCGGCCCATAAAAATTCCAAACGTCAGGAGCTGACCCCCACACCCAAGCTGGCAGCCAGAACAACGGTTTCTTTCCCTCATTCTCTGGGAACTACTTGCATTGCCACCCAGACTTTGGGGCTGCGGGCTTTCCTGGCCACTCTATCCTCAAAAGCACCTTTTTTCTTAACCTTTTTCCCAGCACCGGCCCATAAAAATTCCAAACGTCCGGAGCTGAGTCCCACACCCATGGTGGCAGCGAGAACAACTCTTGCTTTCTTTCAAGGTCTCTGGGAACTACTTGCATTGCCACCCAGACTTTGGGGCTGCGGGCTTTCCTGGCCACTCTATCCTCAAAAGCACCTTTTTTCTTAACCTTTTCCCCAGCACCGGCCCATAAATATTCCAAACGTCCGGAGCTGAGTCCCACACCCAAGCTGGCAGCCAGAACAACTCTTGCTTTCTTTCAAGGTCTCTGGGAACTACTTGCATTGCCACCCAGACTTCGGGGCTGCGGGCTTTCCTGGCCACTCTATCCTCAAAAGCACCTTTTGTTCACTTTTTCCCAGCACCGGCCTCCAAAAATTCCAAACATCCTGGCCTGGCTCCCCCAACCAAGGCGTCAGCCAGAACAACTCTTGCTTTCTTTCAAGGTCTCTGGGAACTACTTGCATTGCCACCCAGACTTTGGGGCTGCGGGCTTTCCTGGCCACTCTATCCTCAAAAGCACCTTTTTTCTTAACCTTTTCCCCAACACCGGCCCATAAAAATTCCAAACGTCCGGAGCTGAGTCCCACACCCATGGTGGCAGCGAGAACAACTCTTGCTTTCTTTCAAGGTCTCTGGGAACTACTTGCATTGCCACCCAGACTTTGGGGCTGCGGGCTTTCCTGGCCACTCTATCCTCAAAAGCACCTTTTGTTCACTTTTTCCCAGCACTGGCCTCCAAAAATTCCAAACGTCCTGTCCTGGCTCCCACAACCAAGCTGGCAGCGAGAACAACTCTTGCTTTCTTTCAAGGTCTCTGGGAACTACTTGCATTGCCACCCAGACTTTGGGGCTGCGGGCTTTCCTGGCCACTCTATCCTCAAAAGCACCTTTTTTCTTAACATTTTTCCAGCACCGGCCCATAAAAATTCCAAACGTCAGGAGCTGACCCCCACACCCAAGCTGGCAGCCAGAACAACTCTTGCTTTCTTTCAAGGTCTCTGGGAACTACTTGCATTGCCACCCAGACTTTGGGGCTGTGGGCTTTCCTGGCCACTCTATCCTCAAAAGCACCTTTTGTTCACTTTTTCCCAGCACCGGCCTCCAAAAATTCCAAACATCCTGGCCTGGCTCCCCCAACCAAGGCGTCAGCCAGACCAAGTCTTGCTTTCTTTCAAGGTCTCTGGGAACTACTTGCATTGCCAGCCAGACTTTGGGGCTGCGGGCTTTCCTGGCCACTCTATCCTCAAAAGCACCTTTTGTTCACTTTTTCCCAGCACTGGCCTCCAAAAATTCCAAACGTCCTGGCCTGGCTCCCACAACCAAGGCGTCAGCCAGACCAAGTCTTGCTTTCTTTCAAGGTCTCTGGGAACTACTTGCATTGCCACCCAGACTTTGGGGCTGCGGGCTTTCCTGGCCACTCTATCCTCAAAAGCACCTTTTTTCTTAACATTTTTCCAGCACCGGCCCATAAAAATTCCAAACGTCAGGAGCTGACCCCCACACCCAAGCTGGCAGCCAGAACAACTCTTGCTTTCTTTCAAGGTCTCTGGGAACTACTTGCATTGCCACCCAGACTTTGGGGCTGTGGGCTTTCCTGGCCACTCTATCCTCAAAAGCACCTTTTTTTCACCTTTTCCCAGCACTGGCCTCCAAAAATTCCAAACGTCCTGGCCTGGCTCCCCCAACAAAGTTGTCAGCCAGACCAAGTCTTGCTTTCTTTCAAGGTCTCTGGGAACTACTTGCATTGCCACCCAGACTTTGGGGCTGCGGGCTTTCCTGGCCACTCTATCCTCAAAAGCACCTTTTGTTCACTTTGTCCCAGCACCGGACTCCAATATGCCAAACATCCGGAGCTGAGTCCCACACCCAAGCTGGCAGCCAGAACAACTCTTGCTTTCTTTCAAGGTCTCTGGGAACTACTTGCATTGCCACCCAGACTTTGGGGCTGCGGGCTTTCCTGGCCACTCTATCCTCAAAAGCACCTTTTTTCTTAACATTTTTCCAGCACCGGCCCATAAAAATTCCAAACGTCAGGAGCTGACCCCCACACCCAAGCTGGCAGCCAGAACAACGGTTTCTTTCCTTCATTCTCTGGGAACTACTTGCATTGCCACCCAGACTTTGGGGCTGTGGGCTTTCCTGGCCACTCTATCCTCAAAAGCACCTTTTGTTCACTTTTTCCCAGCACCGGCCTCCAAAAATTCCAAACGTCCTGGCCTGGCTCCCCCAACCAAGGCGTCAGCCAGACCAAGTCTTGCTTTCTTTCAAGGTCTCTGGGAACTACTTGCATTGCCACCCAGACTTTGGGGCTGCGGGCTTTCCTGGCCACTCTATCCTCAAAAGCACCTTTTGTTCACTTTTTCCCAGCACTGGCCTCCAAAAATTCCAAACGTCCTGGCCTGGCTCCCACAACCAAGGTGGCAGCCAGAACAACTCTTGCTTTCTTTCAAGGTCTCTGGGAACTACTTGCATTGCCACCCAGACTTTGGGGCTGCGGGCTTTCCTGGCCACTCTATCCTCAAAAGCACCTTTTTTCTTAACATTTTTCCAGCACCGGCCCATAAAAATTCAAAACGTCAGGAGCTGAGTCCCACACCCAAGGTGGCAGCCAGAACAACTCTTGCTTTCTTTCAAGGTCTCTGGGAACTACTTGCATTGCCACCCAGACTTTGGGACTGCGGGCTTTCCTGGCCACTCTATCCTCAAAAGCACCTTTTTTTCACCTTTTCCCAGCACTGGCCTCCAAAAATTCCAAACGTCCTGGCCTGGCTCCCACAACCAAGGTGGCAGCCAGAACAACTCTTGCTTTTTATGAACGCCTCTGGGAACTACTTGCATTGCCACCCAGACTTTGGGGCTGCGGGCTTTCCTGGCCACTCTATCCTCAAAAGCACCTTTTGTTCCCTTTTTCCCAGCACTGGCCTCAAAAATTCCAAACGTCCTGGCCTGGCTCCCACAACCAAGGTGGCAGCCAGAACAACTCTTGCTTTCTTTCAAGGTCTCTGGGAACTACTTGCATTGCCAGCCAGACTTTGGGGCTGCGGGCTTTCCTGGCCACTCTATCCTCAAAAGCACCTTTTTTCTTAACATTTTTCCAGCACCGGCCCATAAAAATTCCAAACGTCCGGAGCTGAGTCCCACACCCAAGGTGGCAGCCAGAACAACTCTTGCTTTCTTTCAAGGTCTCTGGGAACTACTTGCATTGCCACCCAGACTTTGGGGCTGTGGGCTTTCCTGGCCACTCTATCCTCAAAAGCACCTTTTGTTCACTTTTTCCCAGCACCGGCCTCCAAAAATTCCAAACGTCCTGGCCTGGCTCCCCTAACCAAGGCGTCAGCCAGAACAACTCTTGCCTTCTTTCAAGGTCTCTGGGAACTACTTGCATTGCCACCCAGACTTTGGGGCTGCGGGCTTTCCTGGCCACTCTATCCTCAAAAGCACCTTTTTTCTTAACCTTTTTCCAGCACCGGCCCATAAAAATTCCAAACGTCCTGGCCTGGCTCCCACACCCAAGCTGGCAGCCAGAACAACGGTTTCTTTCCTTCATTCTCTGGGAACAACTTGCATTGCCACCCAGACTTTGGGGCTGTGGGCTTTCCTGGCCACTCTATCCTCAAAAGCACCTTTTGTTCACTTTTTCCCAGCACCGGCCTCCAAAAATTCCAAACATCCTGGCCTGGCTCCCCTAACCAAGGCGTCAGCCAGAACAACTCTTGCTTTCTTTCAAGGTCTCTGGGAACTACTTGCATTGCCACCCAGACTTTGGGGTGCGGGCTTTCCTGGCCACTCTATCCTCAAAAGCACCTTTTTTCTTAACATTTTTCCAGCACCGGCCCATAAAAATTCCAAACGTCCGGAGCTGAGTCCCACACCCATGGTGGCAGCGAGAACAACTCTTGCTTTCTTTCAAGGTCTCTGGGAACTACTTGCATTGCCACCCAGACTTTGGGGCTGCGGGCTTTCCTGGCCACTCTATCCTCAAAAGCACCTTTTTTCTTAACCTTTTCCCCAGCACCGGCCCATAAATATTCCAAACGTCCGGAGCTGAGTCCCACACCCAAGCTGGCAGCCAGAACAACTCTTGCTTTCTTTCAAGGTCTCTGGGAACTACTTGCATTGCCACCCAGACTTCGGGGCTGCGGGCTTTCCTGGCCACTCTATCCTCAAAAGCACCTTTTGTTCACTTTTTCCCAGCACCGGCCTCCAAAAATTCCAAACATCCTGGCCTGGCTCCCCCAACCAAGGCGTCAGCCAGAACAACTCTTGCTTTCTTTCAAGGTCTCTGGGAACTACTTGCATTGCCACCCAGACTTTGGGGCTGCGGGCTTTCCTGGCCACTCTATCCTCAAAAGCACCTTTTTTCTTAACCTTTTCCCCAACACCGGCCCATAAAAATTCCAAACGTCCGGAGCTGAGTCCCACACCCATGGTGGCAGCGAGAACAACTCTTGCTTTCTTTCAAGGTCTCTGGGAACTACTTGCATTGCCACCCAGACTTTGGGGCTGCGGGCTTTCCTGGCCACTCTATCCTCAAAAGCACCTTTTGTTCACTTTTTCCCAGCACTGGCCTCCAAAAATTCCAAACGTCCTGTCCTGGCTCCCACAACCAAGCTGGCAGCGAGAACAACTCTTGCTTTCTTTCAAGGTCTCTGGGAACTACTTGCATTGCCACCCAGACTTTGGGGCTGCGGGCTTTCCTGGCCACTCTATCCTCAAAAGCACCTTTTTTCTTAACATTTTTCCAGCACCGGCCCATAAAAATTCCAAACGTCAGGAGCTGACCCCCACACCCAAGCTGGCAGCCAGAACAACTCTTGCTTTCTTTCAAGGTCTCTGGGAACTACTTGCATTGCCACCCAGACTTTGGGGCTGTGGGCTTTCCTGGCCACTCTATCCTCAAAAGCACCTTTTGTTCACTTTTTCCCAGCACCGGCCTCCAAAAATTCCAAACATCCTGGCCTGGCTCCCCCAACCAAGGCGTCAGCCAGACCAAGTCTTGCTTTCTTTCAAGGTCTCTGGGAACTACTTGCATTGCCAGCCAGACTTTGGGGCTGCGGGCTTTCCTGGCCACTCTATCCTCAAAAGCACCTTTTGTTCACTTTTTCCCAGCACTGGCCTCCAAAAATTCCAAACGTCCTGGCCTGGCTCCCACAACCAAGGCGTCAGCCAGACCAAGTCTTGCTTTCTTTCAAGGTCTCTGGGAACTACTTGCATTGCCACCCAGACTTTGGGGCTGCGGGCTTTCCTGGCCACTCTATCCTCAAAAGCACCTTTTTTCTTAACATTTTTCCAGCACCGGCCCATAAAAATTCCAAACGTCAGGAGCTGACCCCCACACCCAAGCTGGCAGCCAGAACAACTCTTGCTTTCTTTCAAGGTCTCTGGGAACTACTTGCATTGCCACCCAGACTTTGGGGCTGTGGGCTTTCCTGGCCACTCTATCCTCAAAAGCACCTTTTTTTCACCTTTTCCCAGCACTGGCCTCCAAAAATTCCAAACGTCCTGGCCTGGCTCCCCCAACAAAGTTGTCAGCCAGACCAAGTCTTGCTTTCTTTCAAGGTCTCTGGGAACTACTTGCATTGCCACCCAGACTTTGGGGCTGCGGGCTTTCCTGGCCACTCTATCCTCAAAAGCACCTTTTGTTCACTTTGTCCCAGCACCGGACTCCAATATGCCAAACATCCGGAGCTGAGTCCCACACCCAAGCTGGCAGCCAGAACAACTCTTGCTTTCTTTCAAGGTCTCTGGGAACTACTTGCATTGCCACCCAGACTTTGGGGCTGCGGGCTTTCCTGGCCACTCTATCCTCAAAAGCACCTTTTTTCTTAACATTTTTCCAGCACCGGCCCATAAAAATTCCAAACGTCAGGAGCTGACCCCCACACCCAAGCTGGCAGCCAGAACAACGGTTTCTTTCCTTCATTCTCTGGGAACTACTTGCATTGCCACCCAGACTTTGGGGCTGTGGGCTTTCCTGGCCACTCTATCCTCAAAAGCACCTTTTGTTCACTTTTTCCCAGCACCGGCCTCCAAAAATTCCAAACGTCCTGGCCTGGCTCCCCCAACCAAGGCGTCAGCCAGACCAAGTCTTGCTTTCTTTCAAGGTCTCTGGGAACTACTTGCATTGCCACCCAGACTTTGGGGCTGCGGGCTTTCCTGGCCACTCTATCCTCAAAAGCACCTTTTGTTCACTTTTTCCCAGCACTGGCCTCCAAAAATTCCAAACGTCCTGGCCTGGCTCCCACAACCAAGGTGGCAGCCAGAACAACTCTTGCTTTCTTTCAAGGTCTCTGGGAACTACTTGCATTGCCACCCAGACTTTGGGGCTGCGGGCTTTCCTGGCCACTCTATCCTCAAAAGCACCTTTTTTCTTAACATTTTTCCAGCACCGGCCCATAAAAATTCAAAACGTCAGGAGCTGAGTCCCACACCCAAGCTGGCAGCCAGAACAACTCTTGCTTTCTTTCAAGGTCTCTGGGAACTACTTGCATTACCACCCAGACTTTGGGACTGCGGGCTTTCCTGGCCACTCTATCCTCAAAAGCACCTTTTTTTCACCTTTTCCCAGCACTGGCCTCCAAAAATTCCAAACGTCCTGGCCTGGCTCCCACAACCAAGGTGGCAGCCAGAACAACTCTTGCTTTTTATGAACGCCTCTGGGAACTACTTGCATTGCCACCCAGACTTTGGGGCTGCGGGCTTTCCTGGCCACTCTATCCTCAAAAGCACCTTTTGTTCCCTTTTTCCCAGCACTGGCCTCAAAAATTCCAAACGTCCTGGCCTGGCTCCCACAACCAAGGTGGCAGCCAGAACAACTCTTGCTTTCTTTCAAGGTCTCTGGGAACTACTTGCATTGCCAGCCAGACTTTGGGGCTGCGGGCTTTCCTGGCCACTCTATCCTCAAAAGCAACTTTTTTCTTAACATTTTTCCAGCACCGGCCCATAAAAATTCCAAACGTCCGGAGCTGAGTCCCACACCCAAGGTGGCAGCCAGAACAACTCTTGCTTTCTTTCAAGGTCTCTGGGAACTACTTGCATTGCCACCCAGACTTTGGGGCTGTGGGCTTTCCTGGCCACTCTATCCTCAAAAGCACCTTTTGTTCACTTTTTCCCAGCACCGGCCTCCAAAAATTCCAAACGTCCTGGCCTGGCTCCCCCAACCAAGGCGTCAGCCAGACCAAGTCTTGCCTTCTTTCAAGGTCTCTGGGAACTACTTGCATTGCCACCCAGACTTTGGGGCTGCGGGCTTTCCTGGCCACTCTATCCTCAAAAGCACCTTTTTTCTTAACATTTTTCCAGCACCGGCCCATAAAAATTCCAAACGTCCTGGCCTGGCTCCCACACCCAAGCTGGCAGCCAGAACAACGGTTTCTTTCCTTCATTCTCTGGGAACAACTTGCATTGCCACCCAGACTTTGGGGCTGCGGGCTTTCCTGGCCACTCTATCCTCAAAAGCACCTTTTGTTCACTTTTTCCCAGCACTGGCCTCCAAAAATTCCAAACGTCCTGGCCTGGCTCCCCCAACCAAGGTGGCAGCCAGAACAACTCTTACTTTCTTTCAAGGTCTCTGGGAACTACTTGCATTGCCAGCCAGACTTTGGGGCTGCGGGCTTTCCTGGCCACTCTATCCTCAAAAGCACCTTTGGTTCACTTTTTCCCAGCACCAGCCTCCAATATGCCAAACGTCCGGAGCTGAGTCCCACACCCAAGGTGGCAGCCAGAACAACTGTTGCTTTCTTTCAAGGTCTCTGGGAACTACTTGCATTGCCACCCAGACTTTGGGGCTGCGAGCTTTCCTGGCCACTCTATCCTCAAAAGCACCTTTTGTTCACTTTTTCCCAGCACCGGCCTCCAAAAATTCCAAACATCCTGGCCTGGCTCCCCTAACCAAGGCGTCAGCCAGAACAACTGTTGCTTTCTTTCAAGGTCTCTGGGAACTACTTGCATTGCCACCCAGACTTTGGGGTGCGGGCTTTCCTGGCCACTCTATCCTCAAAAGCACCTTTTTTCTTAACATTTTTCCAGCACCGGCCCATAAAAATTCCAAACGTCCGGAGCTGAGTCCCACACCCATGGTGGCAGCGAGAACAACTCTTGCTTTCTTTCAAGGTCTCTGGGAACTACTTGCATTGCCACCCAGACTTTGGGGCTGCGGGCTTTCCTGGCCACTCTATCCTCAAAAGCACCTTTTTTCTTAACCTTTTCCCCAGCACCGGCCCATAAATATTCCAAACGTCCGGAGCTGACCCCCACACCCAAGCTGGCAGCCAGAACAACTCTTGCTTTCTTTCAAGGTCTCTGGGAACTACTTGCATTGCCACCCAGACTTCGGGGCTGCGGGCTTTCCTGGCCACTCTATCCTCAAAAGCACCTTTTGTTCACTTTTTCCCAGCACCGGCCTCCAAAAATTCCAAACATCCTGGCCTGGCTCCCCCAACCAAGGCGTCAGCCAGAACAACTCTTGCTTTCTTTCAAGGTCTCTGGGAACTACTTGCATTGCCACCCAGACTTTGGGGCTGCGGGCTTTCCTGGCCACTCTATCCTCAAAAGCACCTTTTTTCTTAACCTTTTCCCCAACACCGGCCCATAAAAATTCCAAACGTCCGGAGCTGAGTCCCACACCCATGGTGGCAGCGAGAACAACTCTTGCTTTCTTTCAAGGTCTCTGGGAACTACTTGCATTGCCACCCAGACTTTGGGGCTGTGGGCTTTCCTGGCCACTCTATCCTCAAAAGCACCTTTTGTTCACTTTTTCCCAGTGCCAGCCTCCAATATGCCGAACGTCCGGAGCTGAGTTCTACAACCAAGGTGGCAGCCAGAACAACTCTTGCTTTCTTTCAAGGTCTCTGGGAACTACTTGCATTGCCACCCAGACTTTGGGGCTGTGGGCTTTCCTGGCCACTCCATCCTCAAAAGCACCTTTTTTTCACCTTTTCCCAGCACTGGCCTCCAAAAATTCCAAACATCCTGGCCTGGCTCCCACAACCAAGGTGGCAGCCAGAACAACTCTTGCTTTCTTTCAAGGTCTCTGGGAACTACTTGCATTGCCACCCAGACTTTGGGGCTGCGGGCTTTCCTGGCCACTCTATCCTCAAAAGCAACTTTTTTCTTAACATTTTTCCAGCACCGGCCCATAAAAATTCCAAACGTCCGGAGCTGAGTCCCACACCCAAGGTGGCAGCCAGAACAACTCTTGCATTCTTTCAAGGTCTCTGGGAACTACTTGCATTGCCACCCAGACTTTGGGGCTGTGGGCTTTCCTGGCCACTCTATCCTCAAAAGCACCTTTTGTTCACTTTTTCCCAGCACCGGCCTCCAAAAATTCCAAACATCCTGGCCTGGCTCCCCCAACCAAGGCGTCAGCCAGACCAAGTCTTGCCTTCTTTCAAGGTCTCTGGGAACTACTTGCATTGCCACCCAGACTTTGGGGCTGCGGGCTTTCCTGGCCACTCTATCCTCAAAAGCACCTTTTTTCTTAACCTTTTTCCAGCACCGGCCCATAAAAATTCCAAACGTCCTGGCCTGGCTCCCACACCCAAGCTGGCAGCCAGAACAACGGTTTCTTTCCTTCATTCTCTGGGAACTACTTGCATTGCCACCCAGACTTTGGGGCTGTGGGCTTTCCTGGCCACTCTATCCTCAAAAGCACCTTTTGTTCACTTTGTCCCAGCACCGGCCTCCAAAAATTCCAAACATCCTGGCCTGGCTCCCCTAACCAAGGCGTCAGCCAGAACAACTCTTGCTTTCTTTCAAGGTCTCTGGGAACTACTTGCATTGCCACCCAGACTTTGGGGTGCGGGCTTTCCTGGCCACTCTATCCTCAAAAGCACCTTTTTTCTTAACATTTTTCCAGCACCGGCCCATAAAAATTCCAAACGTCAGGAGCTGACCCCCACACCCAAGCTGGCAGCCAGAACAACGGTTTCTTTCCCTCATTCTCTGGGAACTACTTGCATTGCCACCCAGACTTTGGGGCTGCGGGCTTTCCTGGCCACTCTATCCTCAAAAGCACCTTTTTTCTTAACATTTTTCCCAGCACCGGCCCATAAAAATTCCAAACGTCCGGAGCTGAGTCCCACACCCATGGTGGCAGCGAGAACAACTCTTGCTTTCTTTCAAGGTCTCTGGGAACTACTTGCATTGCCACCCAGACTTTGGGGCTGCGGGCTTTCCTGGCCACTCTATCCTCAAAAGCACCTTTTTTCTTAACCTTTTCCCCAGCACCGGCCCATAAATATTCCAAACGTCCGGAGCTGACTCCCACACCCAAGCTGGCAGCCAGAACAACTCTTGCTTTCTTTCAAGGTCTCTGGGAACTACTTGCATTGCCACCCAGACTTTGGGGCTGCGGGCTTTCCTGGCCACTCTATCCTCAAAAGCACCTTTTGTTCACTTTTTCCCAGCACCGGCCTCCAAAAATTCCAAACATCCTGGCCTGGCTCCCCCAACCAAGGCGTCAGCCAGAACAACTCTTGCTTTCTTTCAAGGTCTCTGGGAACTACTTGCATTGCCACCCAGACTTTGGGGCTGCGGGCTTTCCTGGCCACTCTATCCTCAAAAGCACCTTTTTTCTTAACCTTTTCCCCAACACCGGCCCATAAAAATTCCAAACGTCCGGAGCTGAGTCCCACACCCATGGTGGCAGCGAGAACAAATCTTGCTTTCTTTCAAGGTCTCTGGGAACTACTTGCATTGCCACCCAGACTTTGGGGCTGTGGGCTTTCCTGGCCACTCTATCCTCAAAAGCACCTTTTGTTCACTTTTTCCCAGTGCCAGCCTCCAATATGCCGAACGTCCGGAGCTGAGTCCTACAACCAAGGTGGCAGCCAGAACAACTCTTGCTTTCTTTCAAGGTCTCTGGGAACTACTTGCATTGCCACCCAGACTTTGGGGCTGTGGGCTTTCCTGGCCACTCCATCCTCAAAAGCACCTTTTTTTCACCTTTTCCCAGCACTGACCTCCAAAAATTCCAAACGTCCTGGCCTGGCTCCCACAACCAAGGTGGCAGCCAGAACAACTCTTGCTTTCTTTCAAGGTCTCTGGGAACTACTTGCATTGCCACCCAGACTTTGGGGCTGTGGGCTTTCCTGGCCACTCTATCCTCAAAAGCACCTTTTGTTCACTTTTTCCCAGTGCCAGCCTCCAATATGCCGAACGTCCGGAGCTGAGTCCTACAACCAAGGCGTCAGCCAGACCAAGTCTTGCTTTCTTTCAAGGTCTCTGGGAACTACTTGCATTGCCACCCAGACTTTGGGGCTGCGGGCTTTCCTGGCCACTCTATCCTCAAAAGCACCTTTTTTCTTAACCTTTTTCCAGCACCGGCCCATAAAAATTCCAAACGTCCGGAGCTGAGTCCCACACCCATGGTGGCAGCGAGAACAACTCTTGCTTTCTTTCAAGGTCTCTGGGAACTACTTGCATTGCCACCCAGACTTTGGGGCTGCGGGCTTTCCTGGCCACTCTATCCTCAAAAGCACCTTTTTTTCACCTTTTCCCAGCACTGGCCTCCAAAAATTCCAAACGTCCTGGCCTGGCTCCCACAACCAAGGTGGCAGCCAGAACAATTCTTGCTTTTTATGAACGCCTCTGGGAACTACTTGCATTGCCACCCAGACTTTGGGGCTGTGGGTTTTCCTGGCCACTCTATCCTCAAAAGCAACTTTTTTCTTAACATTTTTCCAGCACCGGCCCATAAAAATTCCAAACGTCCGGAGCTGAGTCCCACACCCAAGCTGGCAGCCAGAACAACTCTTGCTTTCTTTCAAGGTCTCTGGGAACTACTTGCATTGCCACCCAGACTTTGGGGCTGTGGGCTTTCCTGGCCACTCTATCCTCAAAAGCACCTTTTGTTCACTTTTTCCCAGCACCGGCCTCCAAAAATTCCAAACGTCCTGGCCTGGCTCCCCCAACCAAGGCGTCAGCCAGACCAAGTCTTGCCTTCTTTCAAGGTCTCTGGGAACTACTTGCATTGCCACCCAGACTTTGGGGCTGCGGGCTTTCCTGGCCACTCTATCCTCAAAAGCACCTTTTTTCTTAACCTTTTTCCAGCACCGGCCCATAAAAATTCCAAACGTCCTGGCCTGGCTCCCACACCCAAGCTGGCAGCCAGAACAACGGTTTCTTTCCTTCATTCTCTGGGAACAACTTGCATTGCCACCCAGACTTTGGGGCTGTGGGCTTTCCTGGCCACTCTATCCTCAAAAGCACCTTTTGTTCACTTTTTCCCAGCACCGGCCTCCAAAAATTCCAAACATCCTGGCCTGGCTCCCCTAACCAAGGCGTCAGCCAGAACAACTCTTGCTTTCTTTCAAGGTCTCTGGGAACTACTTGCATTGCCACCCAGACTTTGGGGTGCGGGCTTTCCTGGCCACTCTATCCTCAAAAGCACCTTTTTTCTTAACATTTTTCCAGCACCGGCCCATAAAAATTCCAAACGTCAGGAGCTGACCCCCACACCCAAGCTGGCAGCCAGAACAACGGTTTCTTTCCCTCATTCTCTGGGAACTACTTGCATTGCCACCCAGACTTTGGGGCTGCGGGCTTTCCTGGCCACTCTATCCTCAAAAGCACCTTTTTTCTTAACCTTTTTCCCAGCACCGGCCCATAAAAATTCCAAACGTCAGGAGCTGAGTCCCACACCCATGGTGGCAGCGAGAACAACTCTTGCTTTCTTTCAAGGTCTCTGGGAACTACTTGCATTGCCACCCAGACTTTGGGGCTGCGGGCTTTCCTGGCCACTCTATCCTCAAAAGCACCTTTTTTCTTAACCTTTTCCCCAGCACCGGCCCATAAATATTCCAAACGTCCGGAGCTGACTCCCACACCCAAGCTGGCAGCCAGAACAACTCTTGCTTTCTTTCAAGGTCTCTGGGAACTACTTGCATTGCCACCCAGACTTTGGGGCTGCGGGCTTTCCTGGCCACTCTATCCTCAAAAGCACCTTTTGTTCACTTTTTCCCAGCACCGGCCTCCAAAAATTCCAAACATCCTGGCCTGGCTCCCCCAACCAAGGCGTCAGCCAGAACAACTCTTGCTTTCTTTCAAGGTCTCTGGGAACTACTTGCATTGCCACCCAGACTTTGGGGCTGCGGGCTTTCCTGGCCACTCTATCCTCAAAAGCACCTTTTTTCTTAACCTTTTCCCCAACACCGGCCCATAAAAATTCCAAACGTCCGGAGCTGAGTCCCACACCCATGGTGGCAGCGAGAACAACTCTTGCTTTCTTTCAAGGTCTCTGGGAACTACTTGCATTGCCACCCAGACTTTGGGGCTGTGGGCTTTCCTGGCCACTCTATCCTCAAAAGCACCTTTTGTTCACTTTTTCCCAGTGCCAGCCTCCAATATGCCGAACGTCCGGAGCTGAGTCCTACAACCAAGGTGGCAGCCAGAACAACTCTTGCTTTCTTTCAAGGTCTCTGGGAACTACTTGCATTGCCACCCAGACTTTGGGGCTGTGGGCTTTCCTGGCCACTCCATCCTCAAAAGCACCTTTTTTTCACCTTTTCCCAGCACTGACCTCCAAAAATTCCAAACGTCCTGGCCTGGCTCCCCCAACCAAGGTGGCAGCCAGAACAACTCTTGCTTTCTTTCAAGGTCTCTGGGAACTACTTGCATTGCCAGCCAGACTTTGGGGCTGCGGGCTTTCCTGGCCACTCTATCCTCAAAAGCACCTTTTGTTCACTTTTTCCCAGTGCCAGCCTCCAATATGCCGAACGTCCGGAGCTGAGTCCTACAACCAAGGCGTCAGCCAGACCAAGTCTTGCTTTCTTTCAAGGTCTCTGGGAACTACTTGCATTGCCACCCAGACTTTGGGGCTGCGGGCTTTCCTGGCCACTCTATCCTCAAAAGCACCTTTTTTCTTAACCTTTTTCCAGCACCGGCCCATAAAAATTCCAAACGTCCGGAGCTGAGTCCCACACCCATGGTGGCAGCGAGAACAACTCTTGCTTTCTTTCAAGGTCTCTGGGAACTACTTGCATTGCCACCCAGACTTTGGGGCTGCGGGCTTTCCTGGCCACTCTATCCTCAAAAGCACCTTTTTTTCACCTTTTCCCAGCACTGGCCTCCAAAAATTCCAAACGTCCTGGCCTGGCTCCCACAACCAAGGTGGCAGCCAGAACAATTCTTGCTTTTTATGAACGCCTCTGGGAACTACTTGCATTGCCACCCAGACTTTGGGGCTGTGGGCTTTCCTGGCCACTCTATCCTCAAAAGCACCTTTTGTTCACTTTTTCCCAGCACTGGCCTCCAAAAATTCCAAACGTCATGGCCTGGCTCCCACACCGAAGGTGGCAGCCAGAACAACTCTTGCTTTCTTTCAAGGTCTCTGGGAACTACTTGCATTGCCACCCAGACTTTGGGGCTGCGGGCTTTCCTGGCCACTCTATCCTCAAAAGCACCTTTTTTCTTAACATTTTTCCAGCACCGGCCCATAAAAATTCCAAACGTCAGGAGCTGACCCCCACACCCAAGCTGGCAGCCAGAACAACTGTTGCTTTCTTTCAAGGTCTCTGGGAACTACTTGCATTGCCACCCAAACTTTGGGGTGCGGGCTTTCCTGGCCACTCTATCCTCAAAAGCACCTTTTTTCTTAACCTTTTCCCCAGCACCGGCCCATAAAAATTCCAAACGTCAGGAGCTGACCCCCACACCCAAGCTGGCAGCCAGAACAACTCTTGCTTTCTTTCAAGGTCTCTGGGAACTACTTGCATTGCCACCCAGACTTTGGGGCTGTGGGCTTTCCTGGCCACTCTATCCTCAAAAGCACCTTTTGTTCACTTTTTCCCAGCACCAGCCTCCAATATGCCAAACGTCCGGAGCTGAGTCCCACACCCAAGCTGGCAGCCAGAACAACTCTTGCTTTCTTTCAAGGTCTCTGGGAACTACTTGCATTGCCAGCCAGACTTTGGGGCTGCGGGCTTTCCTGGCCACTCTATCCTCAAAAGCACCTTTTTTCTTAACATTTTTCCAGCACCGGCCCATAAAAATTCCAAACGTCAGGAGCTGACCCCCACACCCAAGCTGGCAGCCAGAACAACGGTTTCTTTCCTTCATTCTCTGGGAACTACTTGCATTGCCACCCAGACTTTGGGGCTGCGGGCTTTCCTGGCCACTCTGTCCTCAAAAGCACCTTTTGTTCACTTTTTCCCAGCACCGGCCTCCAAAAATTCCAAACCTCCTGGCCTGGCTCCCCCAACCAAGGCGTCAGCCAGACCAAGTCTTGCTTTCTTTCAAGGTCTCTGGGAACTACTTGCATTGCCACCCAGACTTTGGGGCTGCGGGCTTTCCTGGCCACTCTATCCTCAAAAGCACCTTTTTTCTTAACCTTTTCCCCAGCACCGGACCATAAAAATTCCAAACGTCCGGAGCTGACTCCCACACCCATGGTGGCAGCGAGAACAACTCTTGCTTTCTTTCAAGGTCTCTGGGAACTACTTGCATTGCCACCCAGACTTTGGGGCTGCGGGCTTTCCTGGCCACTCTATCCTCAAAAGCACCTTTTTTCTTAACCTTTTCCCCAGCACCGGCCCATAAAAATTCCAAACGTCAGGAGCTGACTCCCACACCCATGGTGGCAGCGAGAACAACTCTTGCTTTCTTTCAAGGTCTCTGGGAACTACTTGCATTGCCACCCAGACTTTGGGGCTGCGGGCTTTCCTGGCCACTCTATCCTCAAAAGCACCTTTTGTTCACTTTTTCCCAGCACCGGCCTCCAAAAATTCCAAACGTCCTGGCCTGGCTCCCACACCCAAGCTGGCAGCCAGAACAACTCTTGTTTTCTTTCAAGGTCTCTGGGAACTACTTGCATTGCCACCCAGACTTTGGGGCTGTGGGCTTTCCTGGCCACTCTATCCTCAAAAGCACCTTTTGTTCACTTTTTCCCAGCACCAGCCTCCAAAATTTCCAAACGTCCTGGCCTGGCTCTCACAACCAAGGTGGCAGCCAGAACAACTCTTGCTTTCTTTCAAGGTCTCTGGGAACTACTTGCATTGCCACCCAGACTTTGGGGCTGCGGGCTTTCCTGGCCACTCTATCCTCAAAAGCACCTTTTGTTCACTTTTTCCCAGCACTGGCCTCCAAAAATTCCAAACGTCATGGCCTGGCTCCCACACCGAAGGTGGCAGCCAGAAAAACTCTTGTTTTCTGTCAAGGTCTCTGGGAACTACTTGCATTGCCACCCAGACTTTGGGGCTGCGGGCTTTCCTGGCCACTCTATCCTCAAAAGCACCTTTTGTTCACTTTTTCCCAGCACTGGCCTCCAAAAATTCCAAACGTCCTGGCCTGGCTCCCACAACCAAGGCGTCAGCCAGACCAACTCTTGCTTGTTTTCAAGGCCTGTGGGAACTACTTGCATTGCCACCCAGACTTTGGGGTGCGGGCTTTCCTGGCCACTCTATCCTCAAAAGCACCTTTTTTCTTAACCTTTTCCCCAGCACCGGCCCATAAAAATTCCAAACGTCCGGAGGTGACTCCCACACCCATGGTGGCAGCCAGAACACCTCCTGCTTGTTTTGAACGTCTCTGGGAACTACTTGCATTGCCACCCAGACTTTGGGGCTGCGGGCTTTCCTGGCCACTCTATCCTCAAAAGCAACTTTTTTCTTAACATTTTTCCAGCACCGGCCCATAAAAATTCCAAACGTCAGGAGGTGACCCCCACACCCATGGTGGCAGCCAGAACAACTCTTGCTTTCTTTCAAGGTCTCTGGGAACTACTTGCATTGCCACCCAGACTTTGGGGCTGTGGGCTTTCCTGGCCACTCTATCCTCAAAAGCACCTTTTGTTCACTTTTTCCCAGCACCGGCCTCCAAAAATTCCAAACATCCTGGCCTGGCTCCCCCAACCAAGGCGTCAGCCAGACCAAGTCTTGCTTTCTTTCAAGGTCTCTGGGAACTACTTGCATTGCCACCCAGACTTTGGGGCTGCGGGCTTTCCTGGCCACTCTATCCTCAAAAGCACCTTTTTTCTTAACATTTTTCCAGCACCGGCCCATAAAAATTCCAAACGTCAGGAGCTGACCCCCACAAACAAGCTGGCAGCCAGAACAACGGTTTCTTTCCTTCATTCTCTGGGAACTACTTGCATTGCCACCCAGACTTTGGGGCTGTGGGCTTTCCTGGCCACTCTATCCTCAAAAGCACCTTTTGTTCACTTTTTCCCAGCACCGGCCTCCAAAAATTCCAAACATCCTGGCCTGGCTCCCCTAACCAAGGCGTCAGCCAGACCAAGTCTTGCTTTCTTTCAAGGTCTCTGGGAACTACTTGCATTGCCACCCAGACTTTGGGGCTGCGGGCTTTCCTGGCCACTCTATCCTCAAAAGCACCTTTTGTTCACTTTTTCCCAGCACTGGCCTCCAAAAATTCCAAACGTCCTGTCCTGGCTCCCACAACCAAGCTGGCAGCGAGAACAACTCTTGCTTTCTTTCAAGGTCTCTGGGAACTACTTGCATTGCCACCCAGACTTTGGGGCTGCGGGCTTTCCTGGCCACTCTATCCTCAAAAGCACCTTTTTTCTTAACATTTTTCCAGCACCGGCCCATAAAAATTCCAAACGTCCGGAGCTGAGTCCCACACCCATGGTGGCAGCGAGAACAACTCTTGCTTTCTTTCAAGGTCTCTGGGAACTACTTGCATTGCCACCCAGACTTTGGGGCTGCGGGCTTTCCTGGCCACTCTATCCTCAAAAGCACCTTTTTTCTTAACATTTTTCCAGCACCGGCCCATAAAAATTCCAAACGTCCGGAGCTGAGTCCTACAACCAAGGTGGCAGCCAGAACAACTCTTGCTTTCTTTCAAGGTCTCTGGGAACTACTTGCATTGCCACCCAGACTTTGGGGCTGTGGGCTTTCCTGGCCACTCTATCCTCAAAAGCACCTTTTTTTCACCTTTTCCCAGCACTGGCCTCCAAAAATTCCAAACGTCCTGGCCTGGCTCCCCCAACAAAGTTGTCAGCCAGACCAAGTCTTGCTTTCTTTCAAGGTCTCTGGGAACTACTTGCATTGCCACCCAGACTTTGGGGCTGCGGGCTTTCCTGGCCACTCTATCCTCAAAAGCACCTTTTGTTCACTTTGTCCCAGCACCGGACTCCAATATGCCAAACATCCGGAGCTGAGTCCCACACCCAAGCTGGCAGCAAGAACAACTCTTGCTTTCTTTCAAGGTCTCTGGGAACTACTTGCATTGCCACCCAGACTTTGGGGCTGCGGGCTTTCCTGGCCACTCTATCCTCAAAAGCACCTTTTTTCTTAACATTTTTCCAGCACCGGCCCATAAAAATTCCAAACGTCAGGAGCTGACCCCCACACCCAAGCTGGCAGCCAGAACAACGGTTTCTTTCCTTCATTCTCTGGGAACTACTTGCATTGCCACCCAGACTTTGGGGCTGTGGGCTTTCCTGGCCACTCTATCCTCAAAAGCACCTTTTGTTCACTTTTTCCCAGCACCGGCCTCCAAAAATTACAAACGTCCTGGCCTGGCTCCCCCAACCAAGGCGTCAGCCAGACCAAGTCTTGCTTTCTTTCAAGGTCTCTGGGAACTACTTGCATTGCCACCCAGACTTTGGGGCTGCGGGCTTTCCTGGCCACTCTATCCTCAAAAGCACCTTTTGTTCACTTTTTCCCAGCACTGGCCTCCAAAAATTCCAAACGTCCTGGCCTGGCTCCCACAACCAAGGTGGCAGCCAGAACAACTCTTGCTTTCTTTCAAGGTCTCTGGGAACTACTTGCATTGCCACCCAGACTTTGGGGCTGCGGGCTTTCCTGGCCACTCTATCCTCAAAAGCAACTTTTTTCTTAACATTTTTCCAGCACCGGCCCATAAAAATTCAAAACGTCAGGAGCTGAGTCCCACACCCAAGCTGGCAGCCAGAACAACTCTTGCTTTCTTTCAAGGTCTCTGGGAACTACTTGCATTGCCACCCAGACTTTGGGACTGCGGGCTTTCCTGGCCACTCTATCCTCAAAAGCACCTTTTTTTCACCTTTTCCCAGCACTGGCCTCCAAAAATTCCAAACGTCCTGGCCTGGCTCCCACAACCAAGGTGGCAGCCAGAACAACTCTTGCTTTTTATGAACGCTTCTGGGAACTACTTGCATTGCCACCCAGACTTTGGGGCTGCGGGCTTTCCTGGCCACTCTATCCTCAAAAGCACCTTTTGTTCCCTTTTTCCCAGCACTGGCCTCAAAAATTCCAAACGTCCTGGCCTGGCTCCCACAACCAAGGTGGCAGCCAGAACAACTCTTGCTTTCTTTCAAGGTCTCTGGGAACTACTTGCATTGCCACCCAGACTTTGGGGCTGTGGGCTTTCCTGGCCACTCTATCCTCAAAAGCAACTTTTTTCTTAACATTTTTCCAGCACCGGCCCATAAAAATTCCAAACGTCCGGAGCTGAGTCCCACAACCATGGTGGCAGCGAGAACAACTCTTGCTTTCTTTCAAGGTCTCTGGGAACTACTTGCATTGCCACCCAGACTTTGGGGCTGCGGGCTTTCCTGGCCACTCTATCCTCAAAAGCACCTTTTTTCTTAACATTTTTCCAGCACCGGCCCATAAAAATTCCAAACGTCAGGAGCTGACCCCCACACCCAAGCTGGCAGCCAGAACAACGGTTTCTTTTCTTCATTCTCTGGGAACTACTTGCATTGCCACCCAGACTTTGGGGCTGTGGGCTTTCCTGGCCACTCTATCCTCAAAAGCACCTTTTGTTCACTTTTTCCCAGCACCGGCCTCCAAAAATTCCAAACATCCTGGCCTGGCTCCCCCAACCAAGGCGTCAGCCAGACCAAGTCTTGCTTTCTTTCAAGGTCTCTGGGAACTACTTGCATTGCCACCCAGACTTTGGGGCTGCGGGCTTTCCTGGCCACTCTATCCTCAAAAGCACCTTTTGTTCACTTTTTCCCAGCACTGGCCTCCAAAAATTCCAAACGTCCTGTCCTGGCTCCCACACCCAAGGTGGCAGCGAGAACAACTCTTGCTTTCTTTCAAGGTCTCTGGGAACTACTTGCATTGCCACCCAGACTTTGGGGCTGCGGGCTTTCCTGGCCACTCTATCCTCAAAAGCACCTTTTTTCTTAACATTTTTCCAGCACCGACCCATAAAAATTCCAAACGTCAGGAGCTGACCCCCACACCCAAGCTGGCAGCCAGAACAACTCTTGCTTTCTTTCAAGGTCTCTGGGAACTACTTGCATTGCCACCCAGACTTTGGGGCTGTGGGCTTTCCTGGCCACTCTATCCTCAAAAGCACCTTTTTTTCACCTTTTCCCAGCACTGGCCTCCAAAAATTCCAAACGTCCTGGCCTGGCTCCCCCAACAAAGTTGTCAGCCAGACCAAGTCTTGCTTTCTTTCAAGGTCTCTGGGAACTACTTGCATTGCCACCCAGACTTTGGGGCTGCGGGCTTTCCTGGCCACTCTATCCTCAAAAGCACCTTTTGTTCACTTTGTCCCAGCACCGGACTCCAATATGCCAAACATCCGGAGCTGAGTCCCACACCCAAGCTGGCAGCCAGAACAACTCTTGCTTTCTTTCAAGGTCTCTGGGAACTACTTGCATTGCCACCCAGACTTTGGGGCTGCGGGCTTTCCTGGCCACTCTATCCTCAAAAGCACCTTTTTTCTTAACATTTTTCCAGCACCGGCCCATAAAAATTCCAAACGTCAGGAGCTGACCCCCACACCCAAGCTGGCAGCCAGAACAACGGTTTCTTTCCTTCATTCTCTGGGAACTACTTGCATTGCCACCCAGACTTTGGGGCTGTGGGCTTTCCTGGCCCACTATCCTCAAAAGCACCTTTTGTTCACTTTTTCCCAGCACCGGCCTCCAAAAATTCCAAACGTCCTGGCCTGGCTCCCCCAACCAAGGCGTCAGCCAGACCAAGTCTTGCTTTCTTTCAAGGTCTCTGGGAACTACTTGCATTGCCACCCAGACTTTGGGGCTGCGGGCTTTCCTGGCCACTCTATCCTCAAAAGCACCTTTTGTTCACTTTTTCCCAGCACTGGCCTCCAAAAATTCCAAACGTCCTGGCCTGGCTCCCACAACCAAGGTGGCAGCCAGAACAACTCTTGCTTTCTTTCAAGGTCTCTGGGAACTACTTGCATTGCCACCCAGACTTTGGGGCTGCGGGCTTTCCTGGCCACTCTATCCTCAAAAGCACCTTTTTTCTTAACATTTTTCCAGCACCGGCCCATAAAAATTCAAAACGTCAGGAGCTGAGTCCCACACCCAAGCTGGCAGCCAGAACAACTCTTGCTTTCTTTCAAGGTCTCTGGGAACTACTTGCATTGCCACCCAGACTTTGGGACTGCGGGCTTTCCTGGCCACTCTATCCTCAAAAGCACCTTTTTTTCACCTTTTCCCAGCACTGGCCTCCAAAAATTCCAAACGTCCTGGCCTGGCTCCCACAACCAAGGTGGCAGCCAGAACAACTCTTGCTTTTTATGAACGCTTCTGGGAACTACTTGCATTGCCACCCAGACTTTGGGGCTGCGGGCTTTCCTGGCCACTCTATCCTCAAAAGCACCTTTTGTTCCCTTTTTCCCAGCACTGGCCTCAAAAATTCCAAACGTCCTGGCCTGGCTCCCACAACCAAGGTGGCAGCCAGAACAACTCTTGCTTTCTTTCAAGGTCTCTGGGAACTACTTGCATTGCCAGCCAGACTTTGGGGCTGCGGGCTTTCCTGGCCACTCTATCCTCAAAAGCAACTTTTTTCTTAACATTTTTCCAGCACCGGCCCATAAAAATTCCAAACGTCCGGAGCTGAGTCCCACACCCATGGTGGCAGCGAGAACAACTCTTGCTTTCTTTCAAGGTCTCTGGGAACAACTTGCATTGCCACCCAGACTTTGGGGCTGTGGGCTTTCCTGGCCACTCTATCCTCAAAAGCACCTTTTGTTCACTTTTTCCCAGCACCGGCCTCCAAAAATTCCAAACATCCTGGCCTGGCTCCCCCAAACAAGGCGTCAGCCAGACCAACTCTTGCTTTCTTTCAAGGTCTCTGGGAACTACTTGCATTGCCACCCAGACTTTGGGGTGCGGGCTTTCCTGGCCACTCTATCCTCAAAAGCACCTTTTTTCTTAACATTTTTCCAGCACCGGCCCATAAAAATTCCAAACGTCAGGAGCTGAGCCCCACACCCAAGCTGGCAGCCAGAACAACGGTTTCTTTCCCTCATTCTCTGGGAACTACTTGCATTGCCACCCAGACTTTGGGGCTGCGGGCTTTCCTGGCCACTCTATCCTCAAAAGCACCTTTTTTCTTAACCTTTTTCCCAGCACCGGCCCATAAAAATTCCAAACGTCCGGAGCTGAGTCCCACACCCATGGTGGCAGCGAGAACAACTCTTGCTTTCTTTCAAGGTCTCTGGGAACTACTTGCATTGCCACCCAGACTTTGGGGCTGCGGGCTTTCCTGGCCACTCTATCCTCAAAAGCACCTTTTTTCTTAACCTTTTCCCCAGCACCGGCCCATAAATATTCCAAACGTCCGGAGCTGAGTCCCACACCCAAGCTGGCAGCCAGAACAACTCTTGCTTTCTTTCAAGGTCTCTGGGAACTACTTGCATTGCCACCCAGACTTCGGGGCTGCGGGCTTTCCTGGCCACTCTATCCTCAAAAGCACCTTTTGTTCACTTTTTCCCAGCACCGGCCTCCAAAAATTCCAAACATCCTGGCCTGGCTCCCCCAACCAAGGCGTCAGCCAGAACAACTCTTGCTTTCTTTCAAGGTCTCTGGGAACTACTTGCATTGCCACCCAGACTTTGGGGCTGCGGGCTTTCCTGGCCACTCTATCCTCAAAAGCACCTTTTTTCTTAACCTTTTCCCCAACACCGGCCCATAAAAATTCCAAACGTCCGGAGCTGAGTCCCACACCCATGGTGGCAGCGAGAACAACTCTTGCTTTCTTTCAAGGTCTCTGGGAACTACTTGCATTGCCACCCAGACTTTGGGGCTGCGGGCTTTCCTGGCCACTCTATCCTCAAAAGCACCTTTTGTTCACTTTTTCCCAGCACTGGCCTCCAAAAATTCCAAACGTCCTGTCCTGGCTCCCACAACCAAGCTGGCAGCGAGAACAACTCTTGCTTTCTTTCAAGGTCTCTGGGAACTACTTGCATTGCCACCCAGACTTTGGGGCTGCGGGCTTTCCTGGCCACTCTATCCTCAAAAGCACCTTTTTTCTTAACATTTTTCCAGCACCGGCCCATAAAAATTCCAAACGTCAGGAGCTGACCCCCACACCCAAGCTGGCAGCCAGAACAACTCTTGCTTTCTTTCAAGGTCTCTGGGAACTACTTGCATTGCCACCCAGACTTTGGGGCTGTGGGCTTTCCTGGCCACTCTATCCTCAAAAGCACCTTTTGTTCACTTTTTCCCAGCACCGGCCTCCAAAAATTCCAAACATCCTGGCCTGGCTCCCCCAACCAAGGCGTCAGCCAGACCAAGTCTTGCTTTCTTTCAAGGTCTCTGGGAACTACTTGCATTGCCACCCAGACTTTGGGGCTGCGGGCTTTCCTGGCCACTCTATCCTCAAAAGCACCTTTTGTTCACTTTTTCCCAGCACCGGCCTCCAAAAATTCCAAACGTCCTGTCCTGGCTCCCACAACCAAGCTGGCAGCGAGAACAACTCTTGCTTTCTTTCAAGGTCTCTGGGAACTACTTGCATTGCCACCCAGACTTTGGGGCTGCGGGCTTTCCTGGCCACTCTATCCTCAAAAGCACCTTTTTTCTTAACATTTTTCCAGCACCGGCCCATAAAAATTCCAAACGTCAGGAGCTGACCCCCACACCCAAGCTGGCAGCCAGAACAACTCTTGCTTTCTTTCAAGGTCTCTGGGAACTACTTGCATTGCCACCCAGACTTTGGGGCTGTGGGCTTTCCTGGCCACTCTATCCTCAAAAGCACCTTTTTTTCACCTTTTCCCAGCACTGGCCTCCAAAAATTCCAAACGTCCTGGCCTGGCTCCCCCAACAAAGTTGTCAGCCAGACCAAGTCTTGCTTTCTTTCAAGGTCTCTGGGAACAACTTGCATTGCCACCCAGACTTTGGGGCTGTGGGCTTTCCTGGCCACTCTATCCTCAAAAGCACCTTTTGTTCACTTTGTCCCAGCACCGGACTCCAATATGCCAAACATCCGGAGCTGAGTCCCACACCCAAGCTGGCAGCCAGAACAACTCTTGCTTTCTTTCAAGGTCTCTGGGAACTACTTGCATTGCCACCCAGACTTTGGGGCTGCGGGCTTTCCTGGCCACTCTATCCTCAAAAGCACCTTTTTTCTTAACATTTTTCCAGCACCGGCCCATAAAAATTCCAAACGTCAGGAGCTGACCCCCACACCCAAGCTGACAGCCAGAACAACGGTTTCTTTCCTTCATTCTCTGGGAACTACTTGCATTGCCACCCAGACTTTGGGGCTGTGGGCTTTCCTGGCCACTCTATCCTCAAAAGCACCTTTTGTTCACTTTTTCCCAGCACCGGCCTCCAAAAATTCCAAACGTCCTGGCCTGGCTCCCCCAACCAAGGCGTCAGCCAGACCAAGTCTTGCTTTCTTTCAAGGTCTCTGGGAACTACTTGCATTGCCACCCAGACTTTGGGGCTGCGGGCTTTCCTGGCCACTCTATCCTCAAAAGCACCTTTTGTTCACTTTTTCCCAGCACTGGCCTCCAAAAATTCCAAACGTCCTGGCCTGGCTCCCACAACCAAGGTGGCAGCCAGAACAACTCTTGCTTTCTTTCAAGGTCTCTGGGAACTACTTGCATTGCCACCCAGACTTTGGGGCTGCGGGCTTTCCTGGCCACTCTATCCTCAAAAGCACCTTTTTTCTTAACATTTTTCCAGCACCGGCCCATAAAAATTCAAAACGTCAGGAGCTGACTCCCACACCCAAGCTGGCAGCCAGAACAACTCTTGCTTTCTTTCAAGGTCTCTGGGAACTACTTGCATTGCCACCCAGACTTTGGGACTGCGGGCTTTCCTGGCCACTCTATCCTCAAAAGCACCTTTTTTTCACCTTTTCCCAGCACTGGCCTCCAAAAATTCCAAACGTCCTGGCCTGGCTCCGACAACCAAGGTGGCAGCCAGAACAACTCTTGCTTTTTATGAACGCCTCTGGGAACTACTTGCATTGCCACCCAGACTTTGGGGCTGCGGGCTTTCCTGGCCACTCTATCCTCAAAAGCACCTTTTGTTCCCTTTTTCCCAGCACTGGCCTCAAAAATTCCAAACGTCCTGGCCTGGCTCCCACAACCAAGGTGGCAGCCAGAACAACTCTTGCTTTCTTTCAAGGTCTCTGGGAACTACTTGCATTGCCAGCCAGACTTTGGGGCTGCGGGCTTTCCTGGCCACTCTATCCTCAAAAGCAACTTTTTTCTTAACATTTTTCCAGCACCGGCCCATAAAAATTCCAAACGTCCGGAGCTGAGTCCCACACCCAAGCTGGCAGCCAGAACAACTCTTGCTTTCTTTCAAGGTCTCTGGGAACTACTTGCATTGCCACCCAGACTTTGGGGCTGTGGGCTTTCCTGGCCACTCTATCCTCAAAAGCACCTTTTGTTCACTTTTTCCCAGCACCGGCCTCCAAAAATTCCAAACGTCCTGGCCTGGCTCCCCCAACCAAGGCGTCAGCCAGACCAAGTCTTGCCTTCTTTCAAGGTCTCTGGGAACTACTTGCATTGCCACCCAGACTTTGGGGCTGCGGGCTTTCCTGGCCACTCTATCCTCAAAAGCACCTTTTTTCTTAACATTTTTCCAGCACCGGCCCATAAAAATTCCAAACGTCCTGGCCTGGCTCCCACACCCAAGCTGGCAGCCAGAACAACGGTTTCTTTCCTTCATTCTCTGGGAACAACTTGCATTGCCACCCAGACTTTGGGGCTGTGGGCTTTCCTGGCCACTCTATCCTCAAAAGCACCTTTTGTTCACTTTTTCCCAGCACCGGCCTCCAAAAATTCCAAACATCCTGGCCTGGCTCCCCTAACCAAGGCGTCAGCCAGAACAACTCTTGCTTTCTTTCAAGGTCTCTGGGAACTACTTGCATTGCCACCCAGACTTTGGGGTGCGGGCTTTCCTGGCCACTCTATCCTCAAAAGCACCTTTTTTCTTAACATTTTTCCAGCACCGGCCCATAAAAATTCCAAACGTCCGGAGCTGAGTCCCACACCCATGGTGGCAGCGAGAACAACTCTTGCTTTCTTTCAAGGTCTCTGGGAACTACTTGCATTGCCACCCAGACTTTGGGGCTGCGGGCTTTCCTGGCCACTCTATCCTCAAAAGCACCTTTTTTCTTAACCTTTTCCCCAGCACCGGCCCATAAATATTCCAAACGTCCGGAGCTGAGTCCCACACCCAAGCTGGCAGCGAGAACAACTCTTGCTTTCTTTCAAGGTCTCTGGGAACTACTTGCATTGCCACCCAGACTTTGGGGCTGCGGGCTTTCCTGGCCACTCTATCCTCAAAAGCACCTTTTGTTCACTTTTTCCCAGCACCGGCCTCCAAAAATTCCAAACATCCTGGCCTGGCTCCCCCAACCAAGGCGTCAGCCAGAACAACTCTTGCTTTCTTTCAAGGTCTCTGGGAACTACTTGCATTGCCACCCAGACTTTGGGGCTGCGGGCTTTCCTGGCCACTCTATCCTCAAAAGCACCTTTTTTCTTAACCTTTTCCCCAACACCGGCCCATAAAAATTCCAAACGTCCGGAGCTGAGTCCCACACCCATGGTGGCAGCGAGAACAACTCTTGCTTTCTTTCAAGGTCTCTGGGAACTACTTGCATTGCCACCCAGACTTTGGGGCTGTGGGCTTTCCTGGCCACTCTATCCTCAAAA
Source organism: Numenius arquata (assembly GCF_964106895.1). Classification (NCBI taxonomy): domain Eukaryota; kingdom Metazoa; phylum Chordata; class Aves; order Charadriiformes; family Scolopacidae; genus Numenius; species Numenius arquata. The sequence continues at coordinate 79,465 of NW_027415679.1, forward strand.
GCACCTTTTGTTCACTTTTTCCCAGTGCCAGCCTCCAATATGCCGAACGTCCGGAGCTGAGTCCCACACCCAAGCTGGCAGCCAGAACAACTCTTGCTTTCTTTCAAGGTCTCTGGGAACTACTTGCATTGCCACCCAGACTTCGGGGCTGCGGGCTTTCCTGGCCACTCTATCCTCAAAAGCACCTTTTGTTCACTTTTTCCCAGCACCGGCCTCCAAAAATTCCAAACATCCTGGCCTGGCTCCCCCAACCAAGGCGTCAGCCAGAACAACTCTTGCTTTCTTTCAAGGTCTCTGGGAACTACTTGCATTGCCACCCAGACTTTGGGGCTGCGGGCTTTCCTGGCCACTCTATCCTCAAAAGCACCTTTTTTCTTAACCTTTTCCCCAACACCGGCCCATAAAAATTCCAAACGTCCGGAGCTGAGTCCCACACCCATGGTGGCAGCGAGAACAACTCTTGCTTTCTTTCAAGGTCTCTGGGAACTACTTGCATTGCCACCCAGACTTTGGGGCTGCGGGCTTTCCTGGCCACTCTATCCTCAAAAGCACCTTTTGTTCACTTTTTCCCAGCACTGGCCTCCAAAAATTCCAAACGTCCTGTCCTGGCTCCCACAACCAAGCTGGCAGCGAGAACAACTCTTGCTTTCTTTCAAGGTCTCTGGGAACTACTTGCATTGCCACCCAGACTTTGGGGCTGCGGGCTTTCCTGGCCACTCTATCCTCAAAAGCACCTTTTTTCTTAACATTTTTCCAGCACCGGCCCATAAAAATTCCAAACGTCAGGAGCTGACCCCCACACCCAAGCTGGCAGCCAGAACAACTCTTGCTTTCTTTCAAGGTCTCTGGGAACTACTTGCATTGCCACCCAGACTTTGGGGCTGTGGGCTTTCCTGGCCACTCTATCCTCAAAAGCACCTTTTGTTCACTTTTTCCCAGCACCGGCCTCCAAAAATTCCAAACATCCTGGCCTGGCTCCCCCAACCAAGGCGTCAGCCAGACCAAGTCTTGCTTTCTTTCAAGGTCTCTGGGAACTACTTGCATTGCCAGCCAGACTTTGGGGCTGCGGGCTTTCCTGGCCACTCTATCCTCAAAAGCACCTTTTGTTCACTTTTTTCCAGCACCGGCCCATAAAAATTCCAAACGTCCTGTCCTGGCTCCCACAACCAAGCTGGCAGCGAGAACAACTCTTGCTTTCTTTCAAGGTCTCTGGGAACTACTTGCATTGCCACCCAGACTTTGGGGCTGCGGGCTTTCCTGGCCACTCTATCCTCAAAAGCACCTTTTTTCTTAACATTTTTCCAGCACCGGCCCATAAAAATTCCAAACGTCAGGAGCTGACCCCCACACCCAAGCTGGCAGCCAGAACAACTCTTGCTTTCTTTCAAGGTCTCTGGGAACTACTTGCATTGCCACCCAGACTTTGGGGCTGTGGGCTTTCCTGGCCACTCTATCCTCAAAAGCACCTTTTTTTCACCTTTTCCCAGCACTGGCCTCCAAAAATTCCAAACGTCCTGGCCTGGCTCCCCCAACAAAGTTGTCAGCCAGACCAAGTCTTGCTTTCTTTCAAGGTCTCTGGGAACTACTTGCATTGCCACCCAGACTTTGGGGCTGCGGGCTTTCCTGGCCACTCTATCCTCAAAAGCACCTTTTGTTCACTTTGTCCCAGCACCGGACTCCAATATGCCGAACATCCGGAGCTGAGTCCCACACCCAAGCTGGCAGCCAGAACAACTCTTGCTTTCTTTCAAGGTCTCTGGGAACTACTTGCATTGCCACCCAGACTTTGGGGCTGCGGGCTTTCCTGGCCACTCTATCCTCAAAAGCACCTTTTTTCTTAACATTTTTCCAGCACCGGCCCATAAAAATTCCAAACGTCCGGAGCTGAGTCCCACACCCATGGTGGCAGCGAGAACAACTCTTGCTTTCTTTCAAGGTCTCTGGGAACTACTTGCATTGCCACCCAGACTTTGGGGCTGCGGGCTTTCCTGGCCACTCTATCCTCAAAAGCACCTTTTTTCTTAACCTTTTCCCCAGCACCGGCCCATAAATATTCCAAACGTCCGGAGCTGACTCCCACACCCATGGTGGCAGCGAGACCAACTCTTGCTTTCTTTCAAGGTCTCTGGGAACTACTTGCATTGCCACCCAGACTTTGGGGCTGCGGGCTTTCCTGGCCACTCTATCCTCAAAAGCACCTTTTGTTCACTTTTTCCCAGCACCGGACTTCAAAATTCCAAACGTCCTGGCCTGGCTCCCACAACCAAGCTGGCAGCCAGACCAAGACTTGCTTTCTTTCAAGGTCTCTGGGAACTACTTGCATTGCCACCCAGACTTTGGGGCTGCGGGCTTTCCTGGCCATTCTATCCTCAAAAGCACATTTTCCTTAACCTTTTCCCCAGCACCGGCCCATAAAAATTCCAAACGTCCGGAGCTGAGTCCCACACCCATGGTGGCAGCGAGAACAACTCTTCCTTTCTTTCAAGGTCTCTGGGAACTACTTGCATTGCCACCCAGACTTTGGGGCTGCGGGCTTTCCTGGCCACTCTATCCTCAAAAGCAACTTTTTTCTTAACATTTTTCCAGCACCGGCCCATAAAAATTCCAAACGTCCGGAGCTGACTCCCACACCCATGGTGGCAGGGAGAACAACTCTTGCTTTCTTTCAAGGTCTCTGGGAACTACTTGCATTGCCACCCAGACTTTGGGGCTGTGGGCTTTCCTGGCCACTCTATCCTCAAAAGCACCTTTTGTTCACTTTTTCCCAGCACCGGCCTCCAAAAATTCCAAACATCCTGGCCTGGCTCCCACAACCAAGGCGTCAGCCAGACCAAGTCTTGCCTTCTTTCAAGGTCTCTGGGAACTACTTGCATTGCCACCCAGACTTTGGGGCTGCGGGCTTTCCTGGCCACTCTATCCTCAAAAGCACCTTTTTTCTTAACATTTTTCCAGCACCGGCCCATAAAAATTCCAAACGTCCTGGCCTGGCTCCCACACCCAAGCTGGCAGCCAGAACAACGGTTTCTTTCCTTCATTCTCTGGGAACAACTTGCATTGCCACCCAGACTTTGGGGCTGTGGGCTTTCCTGGCCACTCTATCCTCAAAAGCACCTTTTGTTCACTTTTTCCCAGCACCGGCCTCCAAAAATTCCAAACATCCTGGCCTGGCTCCCCTAACCAAGGCGTCAGCCAGAACAACTCTTGCTTTCTTTCAAGGTCTCTGGGAACTACTTGCATTGCCACCCAGACTTTGGGGTGCGGGCTTTCCTGGCCACTCTATCCTCAAAAGCACCTTTTTTCTTAACATTTTTCCAGCACCGGCCCATAAAAATTCCAAACGTCAGGAGCTGACCCCCACACCCAAGCTGGCAGCCAGAACAACGGTTTCTTTCCCTCATTCTCTGGGAACTACTTGCATTGCCACCCAGACTTTGGGGCTGCGGGCTTTCCTGGCCACTCTATCCTCAAAAGCACCTTTTTTCTTAACCTTTTCCCCAACACCGGCCCATAAAAATTCCAAACGTCCGGAGCTGACTCCCACACCCATGGTGGCAGCGAGAACAACTCTTGCTTTCTTTCAAGGTCTCTGGGAACTACTTGCATTGCCACCCAGACTTTGGGGCTGTGGGCTTTCCTGGCCACTCTATCCTCAAAAGCACCTTTTGTTCACTTTTTCCCAGTGCCAGCCTCCAATATGCCGAACGTCCGGAGCTGAGTCCTACAACCAAGGTGGCAGCCAGAACAACTCTTGCTTTCTTTCAAGGTCTCTGGGAACTACTTGCATTGCCACCCAGACTTTGGGGCTGTGGGCTTTCCTGGCCACTCCATCCTCAAAAGCACCTTTTTTTCACCTTTTCCCAGCACTGACCTCCAAAAATTCCAAACGTCCTGGCCTGGCTCCCCCAACCAAGGTGGCAGCCAGAACAACTCTTGCTTTCTTTCAAGGTCTCTGGGAACTACTTGCATTGCCACCCAGACTTTGGGGCTGTGGGCTTTCCTGGCCACTCTATCCTCAAAAGCACCTTTTGTTCACTTTTTCCCAGTGCCAGCCTCCAATATGCCGAACGTCCGGAGCTGAGTCCTACAACCAAGGCGTCAGCCAGACCAAGTCTTGCTTTCTTTCAAGGTCTCTGGGAACTACTTGCATTGCCACCCAGACTTTGGGGCTGCGGGCTTTCCTGGCCACTCTATCCTCAAAAGCACCTTTTTTCTTAACATTTTTCCAGCACCGGCCCATAAAAATTCCAAACGTCCTGGCCTGGCTCCCACACCCAAGCTGGCAGCCAGAACAACGGTTTCTTTCCTTCATTCTCTGGGAACAACTTGCATTGCCACCCAGACTTTGGGGCTGTGGGCTTTCCTGGCCACTCTATCCTCAAAAGCACCTTTTGTTCACTTTTTCCCAGCACCGGCCTCCAAAAATTCCAAACATCCTGGCCTGGCTCCCCCAACCAAGGCGTCAGCCAGAACAACTCTTGCTTTCTTTCAAGGTCTCTGGGAACTACTTGCATTGCCACCCAGACTTTGGGGTGCGGGCTTTCCTGGCCACTCTATCCTCAAAAGCACCTTTTTTCTTAACATTTTTCCAGCACCGGCCCATAAAAATTCCAAACGTCAGGAGCTGACCCCCACACCCAAGCTGGCAGCCAGAACAACGGTTTCTTTCCCTCATTCTCTGGGAACTACTTGCATTGCCACCCAGACTTTGGGGCTGCGGGCTTTCCTGGCCACTCTATCCTCAAAAGCACCTTTTTTCTTAACCTTTTTCCCAGCACCGGCCTCCAAAAATTCCAAACGTCCGGAGCTGACTCCCACACCCATGGTGGCAGCGAGACCAACTCTTGCTTTCTTTCAAGGTCTCTGGGAACTACTTGCATTGCCACCCAGACTTTGGGGCTGCGGGCTTTCCTGGCCACTCTATCCTCAAAAGCACCTTTTGTTCACTTTTTCCCAGCACCGGACTTCAAAATTCCAAACATCCTGGCCTGGCTCCCACAACCAAGCTGGCAGCCAGACCAAGACTTGCTTTCTTTCAAGGTCTCTGGGAACTACTTGCATTGCCACCCAGACTTTGGGGCTGCGGGCTTTCCTGGCCACTCTATCCTCAAAAGCACCTTTTTTCTTAACATTTTTCCAGCACCGGCCCATAAAAATTCCAAACGTCCTGGCCTGGCTCCCACACCCAAGCTGGCAGCCAGAACAACGGTTTCTTTCCTTCATTCTCTGGGAACAACTTGCATTGCCACCCAGACTTTGGGGCTGTGGGCTTTCCTGGCCACTCTATCCTCAAAAGCACCTTTTGTTCACTTTTTCCCAGCACCGGCCTCCAAAAATTCCAAACATCCTGGCCTGGCTCCCCTAACCAAGGCATCAGCCAGAACAACTCTTGCTTTCTTTCAAGGTCTCTGGGAACTACTTGCATTGCCACCCAGACTTTGGGGTGCGGGCTTTCCTGGCCACTCTATCCTCAAAAGCACCTTTTTTCTTAACATTTTTCCAGCACCGGCCCATAAAAATTCCAAACGTCAGGAGCTGACCCCCACACCCAAGCTGGCAGCCAGAACAACGGTTTCTTTCCCTCATTCTCTGGGAACTACTTGCATTGCCACCCAGACTTTGGGGCTGCGGGCTTTCCTGGCCACTCTATCCTCAAAAGCACCTTTTTTCTTAACCTTTTCCCCAACACCGGCCCATAAAAATTCCAAACGTCCGGAGCTGAGTCCCACACCCATGGTGGCAGCGAGAACAACTCTTGCTTTCTTTCAAGGTCTCTGGGAACTACTTGCATTGCCACCCAGACTTTGGGGCTGTGGGCTTTCCTGGCCACTCTATCCTCAAAAGCACCTTTTGTTCACTTTTTCCCAGTGCCAGCCTCCAATATGCCGAACGTCCGGAGCTGAGTCCTACAACCAAGGTGGCAGCCAGAACAACTCTTGCTTTCTTTCAAGGTCTCTGGGAACTACTTGCATTGCCACCCAGACTTTGGGGCTGTGGGCTTTCCTGGCCACTCCATCCTCAAAAGCACCTTTTTTTCACCTTTTCCCAGCACTGACCTCCAAAAATTCCAAACGTCCTGGCCTGGCTCCCCCAACCAAGGTGGCAGCCAGAACAACTCTTGCTTTCTTTCAAGGTCTCTGGGAACTACTTGCATTGCCACCCAGACTTTGGGGCTGTGGGCTTTCCTGGCCACTCTATCCTCAAAAGCACCTTTTGTTCACTTTTTCCCAGTGCCAGCCTCCAATATGCCGAACGTCCGGAGCTGAGTCCTACAACCAAGGCGTCAGCCAGACCAAGTCTTGCTTTCTTTCAAGGTCTCTGGGAACTACTTGCATTGCCACCCAGACTTTGGGGCTGCGGGCTTTCCTGGCCACTCTATCCTCAAAAGCACCTTTTTTCTTAACATTTTTCCAGCACCGGCCCATAAAAATTCCAAACGTCCTGGCCTGGCTCCCACACCCAAGCTGGCAGCCAGAACAACGGTTTCTTTCCTTCATTCTCTGGGAACAACTTGCATTGCCACCCAGACTTTGGGGCTGTGGGCTTTCCTGGCCACTCTATCCTCAAAAGCACCTTTTGTTCACTTTTTCCCAGCACCGGCCTCCAAAAATTCCAAACATCCTGGCCTGGCTCCCCCAACCAAGGCGTCAGCCAGAACAACTCTTGCTTTCTTTCAAGGTCTCTGGGAACTACTTGCATTGCCACCCAGACTTTGGGGTGCGGGCTTTCCTGGCCACTCTATCCTCAAAAGCACCTTTTTTCTTAACATTTTTCCAGCACCGGCCCATAAAAATTCCAAACGTCAGGAGCTGACCCCCACACCCAAGCTGGCAGCCAGAACAACGGTTTCTTTCCCTCATTCTCTGGGAACTACTTGCATTGCCACCCAGACTTTGGGGCTGCGGGCTTTCCTGGCCACTCTATCCTCAAAAGCACCTTTTTTCTTAACCTTTTTCCCAGCACCGGCCTCCAAAAATTCCAAACGTCCGGAGCTGACTCCCACACCCATGGTGGCAGCGAGACCAACTCTTGCTTTCTTTCAAGGTCTCTGGGAACTACTTGCATTGCCACCCAGACTTTGGGGCTGCGGGCTTTCCTGGCCACTCTATCCTCAAAAGCACCTTTTGTTCACTTTTTCCCAGCACCGGACTTCAAAATTCCAAACATCCTGGCCTGGCTCCCACAACCAAGCTGGCAGCCAGACCAAGACTTGCTTTCTTTCAAGGTCTCTGGGAACTACTTGCATTGCCACCCAGACTTTGGGGCTGCGGGCTTTCCTGGCCACTCTATCCTCAAAAGCACCTTTTTTCTTAACATTTTTCCAGCACCGGCCCATAAAAATTCCAAACGTCCTGGCCTGGCTCCCACACCCAAGCTGGCAGCCAGAACAACGGTTTCTTTCCTTCATTCTCTGGGAACAACTTGCATTGCCACCCAGACTTTGGGGCTGTGGGCTTTCCTGGCCACTCTATCCTCAAAAGCACCTTTTGTTCACTTTTTCCCAGCACCGGCCTCCAAAAATTCCAAACATCCTGGCCTGGCTCCCCTAACCAAGGCATCAGCCAGAACAACTCTTGCTTTCTTTCAAGGTCTCTGGGAACTACTTGCATTGCCACCCAGACTTTGGGGTGCGGGCTTTCCTGGCCACTCTATCCTCAAAAGCACCTTTTTTCTTAACATTTTTCCAGCACCGGCCCATAAAAATTCCAAACGTCAGGAGCTGACCCCCACACCCAAGCTGGCAGCCAGAACAACGGTTTCTTTCCCTCATTCTCTGGGAACTACTTGCATTGCCACCCAGACTTTGGGGCTGCGGGCTTTCCTGGCCACTCTATCCTCAAAAGCACCTTTTTTCTTAACCTTTTCCCCAACACCGGCCCATAAAAATTCCAAACGTCCGGAGCTGAGTCCCACACCCATGGTGGCAGCGAGAACAACTCTTGCTTTCTTTCAAGGTCTCTGGGAACTACTTGCATTGCCACCCAGACTTTGGGGCTGTGGGCTTTCCTGGCCACTCTATCCTCAAAAGCACCTTTTGTTCACTTTTTCCCAGTGCCAGCCTCCAATATGCCGAACGTCCGGAGCTGAGTCCTACAACCAAGGTGGCAGCCAGAACAACTCTTGCTTTCTTTCAAGGTCTCTGGGAACTACTTGCATTGCCACCCAGACTTTGGGGCTGTGGGCTTTCCTGGCCACTCCATCCTCAAAAGCACCTTTTTTTCACCTTTTCCCAGCACTGACCTCCAAAAATTCCAAACGTCCTGGCCTGGCTCCCCCAACCAAGGTGGCAGCCAGAACAACTCTTGCTTTCTTTCAAGGTCTCTGGGAACTACTTGCATTGCCACCCAGACTTTGGGGCTGTGGGCTTTCCTGGCCACTCTATCCTCAAAAGCACCTTGTGTTCACTTTTTCCCAGTGCCAGCCTCCAATATGCCGAACGTCCGGAGCTGAGTCCTACAACCAAGGCGTCAGCCAGACCAAGTCTTGCTTTCTTTCAAGGTCTCTGGGAACTACTTGCATTGCCACCCAGACTTTGGGGCTGCGGGCTTTCCTGGCCACTCTATCCTCAAAAGCACCTTTTTTCTTAACATTTTTCCAGCACCGGCCCATAAAAATTCCAAACGTCCTGGCCTGGCTCCCACACCCAAGCTGGCAGCCAGAACAACGGTTTCTTTCCTTCATTCTCTGGGAACAACTTGCATTGCCACCCAGACTTTGGGGCTGTGGGCTTTCCTGGCCACTCTATCCTCAAAAGCACCTTTTGTTCACTTTTTCCCAGCACCGGCCTCCAAAAATTCCAAACATCCTGGCCTGGCTCCCCCAACCAAGGCGTCAGCCAGAACAACTCTTGCTTTCTTTCAAGGTCTCTGGGAACTACTTGCATTGCCACCCAGACTTTGGGGTGCGGGCTTTCCTGGCCACTCTATCCTCAAAAGCACCTTTTTTCTTAACATTTTTCCAGCACCGGCCCATAAAAATTCCAAACGTCAGGAGCTGACCCCCACACCCAAGCTGGCAGCCAGAACAACGGTTTCTTTCCCTCATTCTCTGGGAACTACTTGCATTGCCACCCAGACTTTGGGGCTGCGGGCTTTCCTGGCCACTCTATCCTCAAAAGCACCTTTTTTCTTAACCTTTTTCCCAGCACCGGCCCATAAAAATTCCAAACGTCCGGAGCTGACTCCCACACCCATGGTGGCAGCGAGACCAACTCTTGCTTTCTTTCAAGGTCTCTGGGAACTACTTGCATTGCCACCCAGACTTTGGGGCTGCGGGCTTTCCTGGCCACTCTATCCTCAAAAGCACCTTTTTTTCACCTTTTCCCAGCACTCGCCTCCAAAAATTCCAAACATCCTGGCCTGGCTCCCACAACCAAGGTGGCAGCCAGAACAACTCTTGCTTTCTTTCAAGGTCTCTGGGAACTACTTGCATTGCCACCCAGACTTTGGGGCTGCGGGCTTTCCTGGCCACTCTATCCTCAAAAGCAACTTTTTTCTTAACATTTTTCCAGCACCGGCCCATAAAAATTCCAAACGTCCGGAGCTGAGTCCCACACCCAAGGTGGCAGCGAGAACAACTCTTGCTTTCTTTCAAGGTCTCTGGGAACTACTTGCATTGCCACCCAGACTTTGGGGCTGTGGGCTTTCCTGGCCACTCTATCCTCAAAAGCACCTTTTGTTCACTTTTTCCCAGCACCGGCCTCCAAAAATTCCAAACATCCTGGCCTGGCTCCCCTAACCAAGGCGTCAGCCAGACCAAGTCTTGCTTTCTTTCAAGGTCTCTGGGAACTACTTGCATTGCCACCCAGACTTTGGGGTGCGGGCTTTCCTGGCCACTCTATCCTCAAAAGCACCTTTTTTCTTAACATTTTTCCAGCACCGGCCCATAAAAATTCCAAACGTCAGGAGCTGACCCCCACACCCAAGCTGGCAGCCAGAACAACGGTTTCTTTCCCTCATTCTCTGGGAACTACTTGCATTGCCACCCAGACTTTGGGGCTGCGGGCTTTCCTGGCCACTCTATCCTCAAAAGCACCTTTTTTCTTAACCTTTTCCCCAGCACCGGCCCATAAATATTCCAAACGTCCGGAGCTGACTCCCACACCCAAGATGGCAGCCAGAACAACTCTTGCTTTCTTTCAAGGTCTCTGGGAACTACTTGCATTGCCACCCAGACTTTGGGGCTGCGGGCTTTCCTGGCCACTCTATCCTCAAAAGCACCTTTTTTTCACCTTTTCCCAGCACTGGCCTCCAAAAATTCCAAACATCCTGGCCTGGCTCCCACAACCGAGGTGGCAGCCAGAACAACTCTTGCTTTCTTTCAAGGTCTCTGGGAACTACTTGCATTGCCACCCAGACTTTGGGGCTGCGGGCTTTCCTGGCCACTCTATCCTCAAAAGCAACTTTTTTCTTAACATTTTTCCAGCACCGGCCCATAAAAATTCCAAACGTCCGGAGCTGAGTCCCACACCCAAGGTGGCAGCGAGAACAACTCTTGCTTTCTTTCAAGGTCTCTGGGAACTACTTGCATTGCCACCCAGACTTTGGGGCTGTGGGCTTTCCTGGCCACTCTATCCTCAAAAGCACCTTTTGTTCACTTTTTCCCAGCACCGGCCTCCAAAAATTCCAAACATCCTGGCCTGGCTCCCCCAACCAAGGCGTCAGCCAGACCAAGTCTTGCCTTCTTTCAAGGTCTCTGGGAACTACTTGCATTGCCACCCAGACTTTGGGGCTGCGGGCTTTCCTGGCCACTCTATCCTCAAAAGCACCTTTTTTCTTAACATTTTTCCAGCACCGGCCCATAAAAATTCCAAACGTCCTGGCCTGGCTCCCACACCCAAGCTGGCAGCCAGAACAACGGTTTCTTTCCTTCATTCTCTGGGAACAACTTGCATTGCCACCTAGACTTTGGGGCTGTGGGCTTTCCTGGCCACTCTATCCTCAAAAGCACTATTTGTTCACTTTTTCCCAGCACCGGCCTCCAAAAATTCCAAACATCCTGGCCTGGCTCCCCTAACCAAGGCGTCAGCCAGAACAACTCTTGCTTTCTTTCAAGGTCTCTGGGAACTACTTGCATTGCCATCCAGACTTTGGGGTGCGGGCTTTCCTGGCCACTCTATCCTCAAAAGCACCTTTTTTCTTAACATTTTTCCAGCACCGGCCCATAAAAATTCCAAACGTCAGGAGCTGACCCCCACACCCAAGCTGGCAGCCAGAACAACGGTTTCTTTCCCTCATTCTCTGGGAACTACTTGCATTGCCACCCAGACTTTGGGGCTGCGGGCTTTCCTGGCCACTCTATCCTCAAAAGCACCTTTTTTCTTAACCTTTTTCCCAGCACCGGCCCATAAAAATTCCAAACGTCCGGAGCTGAGTCCCACACCCATGGTGGCAGCGAGAACAACTCTTGCTTTCTTTCAAGGTCTCTGGGAACTACTTGCATTGCCACCCAGACTTTGGGGCTGCGGGCTTTCCTGGCCACTCTATCCTCAAAAGCACCTTTTTTCTTAACCTTTTCCCCAGCACCGGCCCATAAATATTCCAAAAGTCCGGAGCTGACTCCCACACCCAAGCTGGCAGCCAGAACAACTCTTGCTTTCTTTCAAGGTCTCTGGGAACTACTTGCATTGCCACCCAGACTTTGGGGCTGCGGGCTTTCCTGGCCACTCTATCCTCAAAAGCACCTTTTGTTCACTTTTTCCCAGTGCCAGCCTCCAATATGCCGAACGTCCGGAGCTGAGTCCTACAACCAAGGTGGCAGCCAGAACAACTCTTGCTTTCTTTCAAGGTCTCTGGGAACTACTTGCATTGCCACCCAGACTTTGGGGCTGTGGGCTTTCCTGGCCACTCCATCCTCAAAAGCACCTTTTTTTCACCTTTTCCCAGCACTGACCTCCAAAAATTCCAAACGTCCTGGCCTGGCTCCCCCAACCAAGGTGGCAGCGAGAACAACTCTTGCTTTCTTTCAAGGTCTCTGGGAACTACTTGCATTGCCACCCAGACTTTGGGGCTGTGGGCTTTCCTGGCCACTCTATCCTCAAAAGCACCTTTTGTTCACTTTTTCCCAGCACCGGCCTCCAAAAATTCCAAACATCCTGGCCTGGCTCCCCCAACCAAGGCGTCAGCCAGAACAACTCTTGCTTTCTTTCAAGGTCTCTGGGAACTACTTGCATTGCCACCCAGACTTTGGGGTGCGGGCTTTCCTGGCCACTCTATCCTCAAAAGCACCTTTTTTCTTAACATTTTTCCAGCACCGGCCCATAAAAATTCCAAACGTCAGGAGCTGACCCCCACACCCAAGCTGGCAGCCAGAACAACGGTTTCTTTCCCTCATTCTCTGGGAACTACTTGCATTGCCACCCAGACTTTGGGGCTGCGGGCTTTCCTGGCCACTCTATCCTCAAAAGCACCTTTTGTTCACTTTTTCCCAGCACCGGCCTCCAAAAATTCCAAACATCCTGGCCTGGCTCCCCCAACCAAGGCGTCAGCCAGAACAACTCTTGCTTTCTTTCAAGGTCTCTGGGAACTACTTGCATTGCCACCCAGACTTTGGGGTGCGGGCTTTCCTGGCCACTCTATCCTCAAAAGCACCTTTTTTCTTAACATTTTTCCAGCACCGGCCCATAAAAATTCCAAACGTCAGGAGCTGACCCCCACACCCAAGCTGGCAGCCAGAACAACGGTTTCTTTCCCTCATTCTCTGGGAACTACTTGCATTGCCACCCAGACTTTGGGGCTGCGGGCTTTCCTGGCCACTCTATCCTCAAAAGCACCTTTTTTCTTAACCTTTTTCCCAGCACCGGCCCATAAAAATTCCAAAAGTCCGGAGGTGACTCCCACACCCATGGTGGCAGCGAGAACAACTCTTGCTTTCTTTCAAGGTCTCTGGGAACTACTTGCATTGCCACCCAGACTTTGGGGCTGCGGGCTTTCCTGGCCACTCTATCCTCAAAAGCACCTTTTGTTCACTTTTTCCCAGCACCGGACTTCAAAATTCCAAACGTCCCGGCCTGGCTCCCACAACCAAGCTGGCAGCCAGAACAACTCTTGCTTTCTTTCAAGGTCTCTGGGAACTACTTGCATTGCCACCCAGACTTTGGGGCTGCGGGCTTTCCTGGCCATTCTATCCTCAAAAGCACATTTTCCTTAACCTTTTCCCCAGCACCGGCGCATAAAAATTCCAAACGTCCGGAGCTGAGTCCCACACCCATGGTGGCAGCGAGAACAACTCTTCCTTTCTTTCAAGGTCTCTGGGAACTACTTGCATTGCCACCCAGACTTTGGGGCTGCGGGCTTTCCTGGCCACTCTATCCTCAAAAGCACCTTTTTTTCACCTTTTCCCAGCACTGGCCTCCAAAAATTCCAAACATCCTGGCCTGGCTCCCACAACCAAGGTGGCAGCCAGAACAACTCTTGCTTTCTTTCAAGGTCTCTGGGAACTACTTGCATTGCCACCCAGACTTTGGGGCTGCGGGCTTTCCTGGCCACTCTATCCTCAAAAGCACCTTTTTTCTTAACATTTTTCCAGCACCGGCCCATAAAAATTCCAAACGTCCGGAGCTGAGTCCCACACCCATGGTGGCAGCGAGAACAACTCTTGCTTTCTTTCAAGGTCTCTGGGAACTACTTGCATTGCCACCCAGAATTTGGGGCTGTGGGCTTTCCTGGCCACTCTATCCTCAAAAGCACCTTTTGTTCACTTTTTCCCAGCACCGGCCTCCAAAAATTCCAAACATCCTGGCCTGGCTCCCCCAACCAAGGCGTCAGCCAGACCAAGTCTTGCCTTCTTTCAAGGTCTCTGGGAACTACTTGCATTGCCACCCAGACTTTGGGGCTGCGGGCTTTCCTGGCCACTCTATCCTCAAAAGCACCTTTTTTCTTAACATTTTTCCAGCACCGGCCCATAAAAATTCCAAACGTCCTGGCCTGGCTCCCACACCCAAGCTGGCAGCCAGAACAACGGTTTCTTTCCTTCATTCTCTGGGAACAACTTGCATTGCCACCCAGACTTTGGGGCTGTGGGCTTTCCTGGCCACTCTATCCTCAAAAGCACCTTTTGTTCACTTTTTCAAAGCACCGGCCTCCAAAAATTCCAAACATCCTGGCCTGGCTCCCCTAACCAAGGCGTCAGCCAGACCAAGTCTTGCTTTCTTTCAAGGTCTCTGGGAACTACTTGCATTGCCACCCAGACTTTGGGGCTGCGGGCTTTCCTGGCCACTCTATCCTCAAAAGCACCTTTTTTCTTAACCTTTTCCCCAGCACCGGCCCATAAATATTCCAAACGTCCGGAGCTGACTCCCACACCCAAGCTGGCAGCCAGAACAACTCTTGCTTTCTTTCAAGGTCTCTGGGAACTACTTGCATTGCCACCCAGACTTTGGGGCTGCGGGCTTTCCTGGCCACTCTATCCTCAAAAGCACCTTTTGTTCACTTTTTCTCAGCACCGGCCTCCAAAAATTCCAAACATCCTGGCCTGGCTCCCCCAACCAAGGCGTCAGCCAGAACAACTCTTGCTTTCTTTCAAGGTCTCTGGGAACTACTTGCATTGCCACCCAGACTTTGGGGCTGCGGGCTTTCCTGGCCACTCTATCCTCAAAAGCACCTTTTTTCTTAACCTTTTCCCCAACACCGGCCCATAAAAATTCCAAACGTCCGGAGCTGAGTCCCACACCCATGGTGGCAGCGAGAACAACTCTTGCTTTCTTTCAAGGTCTCTGGGAACTACTTGCATTGCCACCCAGACTTTGGGGCTGTGGGCTTTCCTGGCCACTCTATCCTCAAAAGCACCTTTTGTTCACTTTTTCCCAGTGCCAGCCACCAATATGCCGAACGTCCGGAGCTGAGTCCTACAACCAAGGTGGCAGCCAGAACAACTCTTGCTTTCTTTCAAGGTCTCTGGGAACTACTTGCATTGCCACCCAGACTTTGGGGCTGTGGGCTTTCCTGGCCACTCCATCCTCAAAAGCACCTTTTTTTCACCTTTTCCCAGCACTGACCTCCAAAAATTCCAAACGTCCTGGCCTGGCTCCCCCAACCAAGGTGGCAGCCAGAACAACTCTTGCTTTCTTTCAAGGTCTCTGGGAACTACTTGCATTGCCACCCAGACTTTGGGGCTGTGGGCTTTCCTGGCCACTCTATCCTCAAAAGCACCTTTTGTTCACTTTTTCCCAGCACCGGCCTCCAAAAATTCCAAACATCCTGGCCTGGCTCCCCCAACCAAGGCGTCAGCCAGAACAACTCTTGCTTTCTTTCAAGGTCTCTGGGAACTACTTGCATTGCCACCCAGACTTTGGGGTGTAGGCTTTCCTGGCCACTCTATCCTCAAAAGCACCTTTTTTCTTAACATTTTTCCAGCACCGGCCCATAAAAATTCCAAACGTCAGGAGCTGACCCCCACACCCAAGCTGGCAGCCAGAACAACGGTTTCTTTCCCTCATTCTCTGGGAACTACTTGCATTGCCACCCAGACTTTGGGGTGTG